>NC_041034.1:21330810-21499802 GCF_900634625.1 Parambassis ranga
CAACATTCAAGAGTAAGATATCCTGTTCATTGTATGTCTTGTAAATTCACATGTCAATTTATAGCCTTATTTGGCTTAGATTACATTTGTGTTACTTTATTTTATCTTATTTTACCCCAATGCATGCTTCTTATTGTTACTTGTTTTATGTTTTATGTATGCACTAAATCCCTAAGGCATATTCCAAAGCTTTTCACCTACGTGTCAATAAACACAATTCTGATTCTTATTCGGAAATGGGTGGAGGCAGAACTGCATTGTCTATCACTTACAGTGGGGAAAAAAAGTATTTAGTCAGCCACCAATTGTGCAAGTTCTCCCACTTAAAAAGATGAGAGAGGCCTGTAATTTTCATCATATGTATACCTGAACTATGAGAGACAAAATAAGAAAAGAAAATGTAGAAAATCACATTGTAGGATTTTTAATGAATTAATTGGTAAATTCCTCAGCAAAAGAAGTATTTGGTCACCTACAAACAAGCAAGATTTCTGGCTCTCACAGACCTGTAACCTTTTCTTTAAGAGGCTCCTCTGTCCTCCACTCGTTACCTGTATTAATGGCATCTGTTTGGAGTCGTTATCAGTATAAAAGACACCTGTCCACAACCTCAAACAGTCACACTCCAAACTCCACTATGGCCAAGACCAAAGAGCTGTCAAAGGACACCAGAAACAAAATTGTAGACCTGCACCAGGCTGGGAAGACTGAATCTGCAATAGGTAAGCAGCTTGGTGTGAAGAAATCAACTGTGGGAGCAATTATTAGAAAATGGAAGACATACAAGACCACTGATAATCTCCCTCGATCTGGGGCTCCACGCAAGATCTCACCCTGTGGGGTCAAAATGATCACCAGAACTGTGAGCAAAAATCCCAGAACCACACGGGGGGACCTAGTGAATGACCTCCAGAGAGCTGGGACCAAAGTAACAAAAGCTACCATCAGTAACACACTGCGCCGCCAGGGACTCAAATCCTGCAGTGCCAGACGTGTCCCCCTGCTTAAACCAGTACATATCCAGGCCCGTTTGAAGTTTGCTAGAGAGCATTTGGATGATCCAGAAGAGGATTGGGAGAATGTCATATGGTCAGATGAAACCAAAATAGAACTTTTTGGTAAAAACTCAACTTGTCGTGTTTGGAGGAGAAAGAATGCTGAGTTGCATCCGAAGAACACCATACCTACTGTGAAGCATGGGGGTGGAAACATCATGCTTTGGGGCTGTTTTTCTGCAAAGGGACCTGGACGACTGATCCGTGTAAATGAAAGAATGAATGGGGCCATGTATCGTGAGATTTTGAGTGAAAACCTCCTTCCATCAGCAAGGGCATTGAAGATGAAACGTGGCTGGGTCTTTCAACATGACAATGATCCCAAACACACCGCCCGGGCAACAAAGGAGTGGCTTCGTAAGAAGCATTTCAAGGTCCTGGAGTGGCCTAGCCAGTCTCCAGATCTCAACCCCATAGAAAATCTTTGGAGGGAGTTGAAAGTCCGTGTTACCCAGCGTCAGCCCCAAAACATTACTGCTCTAGAGGAGATCTGCATGGAGGAATGGGCCAAAATACCAGCAAAAGTGTGTGAAAACCTTGTGAAGACTTACAGAAAACGTTTGACCTCTGTCATTGCCAACAAAGGGTATATAACAAAGTATTGAGATGACATTTTGTTATTGACCAAATACTTATTTTCCACCATAATTTGCAAATAAATTCTTTAAAAATCCTACAATGTGATTTTCTGGATTTTTGTTTCTCATTTTGTCTCTCATAGTTGAGGTATACCTGTGATGAAAATTACAGGGCTCTCTCATCTTTTTAAATAGGAGAACTTGCACAATTGGTGGCTGACTAAATACTTTTTTTCCCCACTGTATGTGTTGTGGACTTATACTTACATTTATGATGCATGAGTTTCAATATGGCAGTAGTGTAACTGCTCATCTGCTAAGCTAATGCTAGCTGTAAAGTGCTGTTGATGCTATTTTGACCTCATTGTTGGCTACATGTATATTTTGTAATCTGGCTATTTTGTTTATACATCACTAGCATTCTGGTAATGGATGCTGATTGGTTAATTCAGATTACAACTGACTGTGACAGGAGATTCTCCCTCGATGGTAGATATTGTTAGATGTGTTAAATCAATATGGCAGATGCCATACCTTGTGGTGTGTGTTGTCACTAATAGTTTAGAACGGTATCTTTCTAGATTTTAACTGGAACTATCAGCAACCAGCAGCTACATCCAAAATGGTATTATTGCCTCATGGTAGAATCTGTAGAAGAGGATGCACTCTGATGTGACAGCATAATTATGAATACTCAACCTTCTAAATCCAGTTTGTGTGAAGCTACAGCTGTACTACAGGCCGCATTATGTCAGGAAAAAAAATAAATTAGCGCAGCTCTTTGCCGATCATACAAGCAAAAGTGGAGTCCTCAAAGTGCATCACAGTGTAACTACCACTTGATGTTGATTCAGGGTCTATGGGTGCTTCTCTGCCACTAGTCTATTGAGTGCATACACTATGCATTACAAAACACTCCAAGACACTCTTTTCTTGTAGTGTAACTTAACTGCAGTCAGTCTACTCCCGGTGTGCAGTCACCATGGAAGCAGATGCCCTATATTCCTGAGGGTATTGGTTGACAAGGTCACTGGACTGATTGATGTTAGCCACCAGAGTCCTTCTCTGTGTACAGGTTCAACACCAATCTCCATTTCTGAGGTGCTGGAGAGGAGAGCGCCCGTAGGGACGAAAGGCTCGACTAACATCCCCTGTGGATTTCCTGATCTGTCTTTGCCATGAAGGTGGCAGTGTGTGCTATTTTTTTCATTTCTAACTCCAGGGTGTGACACAAATCTGTGCCCTCTTCCTAAGAAACTCTCACAAAGTTTAGCAGCAATTGTATATTAACACTGTATTTCATCATATTTTAGCGGCGTGTGAGCAGGACCTAAATATTGTGACAGCATCATTGTCCCTACTTCATCAATATCACAGACATGGCAGTTAGAATAGCTTGCCCCCTTTTATTATATACACTCAACAAAAATATAAACGCAACACTTTTGTTTTTGCTCCCATGTTTCATGAGATGGACTTGAAGATCTAAACTTCATTCCAGATACACAATATTACCATTCCTCTCAAACATTGTTCACAAATCTGTCTAAATGTGTGATAGTGAGCACTTCTGCTTTGCTGAGATAATCCATCCCACCTCACAGGTGTGCCACATCAAGATGCTGATCTGACATCATGATTAGTGCACAGGTGTACCTTAAACTGCCCACAATAAAAGGCCACCCTGAAATGTGCATTTTGTTTCTGCTTTATTGGCGGTCTGGGGACTCAGAACCAGTCAGTATCTGGTGTGACCACCATTTGCCTCATGCAGTGCAACACATCTTCTTTAGTTTATCAGATTGTCTATTGTGGCCTGTGGAATGTTGGTCCACTCCTCTTCAATGGCTGTGCGAAGTTGCTGGATATTAGTGGGAACTGGTGCACGCTGTCGTATACGCCGGTCAAGCACATCCCAAACATGTTCAATGGGTGACATGTCCGGTGAGTATGCTGGCCATGCAAGAACTGGGACATTTTCAGCTTCCAAGAATTGTGTACAGATCCTTGCAACATGGGGCCGTGCATTATCTTGCTGAAACATGAGGTGATGTTCATGGATGTATGGCACAACAATGGGCCTCAGGATCTCATCACGGTATCTCTGTGCATTCAAAATGCCATCAATAAAATGCACCTGTGTTCTTCGTCCATAACAGATGCCTGCCCATACCATGACCCCACCACCACCATGGGCCACTCGATCCACAACATTGACATCAGCAAAGCGCTCACCCACACGACGCCACACACGCTGTCTGCCATCTGCCCTGAACAATGTAAACCGAGATTCATCCGTGAAGAGAACACCTCTCCAACGTGCTAGACGCCATCGAATGTGAGCATTTGCCCACTCAAGTCTGTTACGGCGACGATCTGGAGTCAGGTTAAGACCCCGATGAGGACGACGAGCATGCAGTTGAGCTTCCCTGAGACGGTTTCTGACAGTTTGTGCAGAAATTGTTTGGTTATGCAAACCAATTGTTTCAGCAGCTGTCTGAGTGGCTGGTCTCAGACGATCTCGGAGGTGAACCTGCTGGATGTGGAGGTCCTGGGCTGGTGTGGTTACTCGTGGTCTGCGGTTGTGAGGCCGGTTGGATGTACTGCCATATTCTCTGAAACGCCTTTGGAGACGGCTTATGGTGGAGAAATGAACATTCAATGCACGAGCAACAGATCTGGTTGACATTCCTGCTGTCAGCATGCCAATTGCACGCTCCCTCAATGCTTGTGGCATCTGTGGCATTTTGCTGTGAGACAAAACTGCACATTTCAGGGTGGCCTTTTATTGTGGGCAGTTTGAGGTACACCTGTGCACTAATCATGATGTCAGATCAGCATCTTGATGTGCCACACCTGTGAGGTGGGATGGATTATCTCAGCAAAGCAGAAGTGCTCACTATCACACATTTAGACAGATTTGTGAACAATGTTTGAGAGGAATGGTAATATTGTGTATCTGGAATGAAGTTTAGATCTTCAAGTCCATCTCATGAAACATGGGAGCAAAAACAAAAGTGTTGCGTTTATATTTTTGTTGAGTGTATTATACATATATGCAGAAAGTCCTACAAAAACACAGCACAAAAGCCAATAATTTTTAGGTCCCTCTGCCTTCATCCTCCTCTCTTAAAGCACGTAATGTCAGATAAAAAAAAAAACTACAGGGATTCGTGGTAAGATCAGTGGCACCGTCTCCTTTTGCATTGTGAAAAAAAAGACACTCAAATAGAAGCATTGATGTCTTGTCCAGGGACACTCAATCTCACTCCACATCTGAAGCAGATTTTAATCCAAAACACCAGAGAGACAACAAATAGATTTTACAGCTTGCTTTCACATTCAACATGCATTCTCTCTCGTTTCATTTTTTTTAATTTAGTTTTGCTTCAACCAAGCATAAACACTGTAATGGTAATTATGGATGCCAATGATTCATCAATCATAATTTAATAGCCGTCATGGACTTTTTAAGTCAGTCGAACTGTGTTGACTAACAATTGCTTTCAGAGGTGATTTCCTCTACAGCAGGGGTCTCAAAGTCAACTTCCCTGGGGGGCCGCTGGGGGTGGAGTCTGGGTGAGGCTGGGCCGCATTAAGGCCGTATTAAAAAAAAGGGTTTCAAATATTCCAAAAAAGTACAACTGGTCCAATCGTCTCAGTCTTTATTAATAACAGGTCAGAATAGGGATGCAAATTATTGATTAATTCAATAATCGTCAGTTGAATGACCTTATCGATCGAATTGATAAGAGGTGATTTTCCTGGGCCTGAATTTCCCTCAGTTTCACTAAGACTAAAATCTAAACATTGTTTTCTAAATAAACTGCATGTCATATTCCTTAATGAGTGATTTGCTGTACCATTGGAGATACAGTACAGACAATGACATTTATGTAGGCTAGTATAACAAAATCTATTGTGAATAGAAATTAAATAAAATATGTCAAGCTGCTTTAACATGAAAATAAGTTGTTCACTGGCTCCTCACACAGACACATGTCCAGGAGTCAGGCGTGTGCGCAGCTTGTTTACAGTGAGGGCAGCTACTGAGAACACAGGTTCTATTCAACTAGCATCCTGATTAAAAATAGAATAGAATATACTTTATTAATCCCTTTGGGAAGGTCCCTCGGGGAAATTTGGGTAAAGAAAGAAAGAAACTCCAAGTACTTCATGTGACCTGAGTATTCACAGCGAGCACAAATGGAAATGTTGATTAACACGCGGCAGTCTCCTAGTTTGATCCATTCTGGGACTATATTCTGACGGAGCACTGCTACATGCGCACAGAGATCACGCAGCACCTGAAAACACACACCGTCAACATACCAGCATGGCTAGGCTGCTGAGAACTGTCCAACAGACAGCGCGTCGCTTGACAGTTTTCAATGCGTGCTCTCATTCTGCTGGTGCAGTACGCTCACATGTGTGTGTGCACGCCTGTGTGTGTGTGTCGGGGGGGGGCGGAACTCCTCTGCAGCGGAGAAATGTGCGAGCATGCAGAGACAGAAACGACACGCCGAGCAGAACGGAGGCTGCCACTCCTAAAAAAAAAATTCAAACTAAATATCAGAGAAATACTGACGGGGCAATTAATAATAAAAATAAAATGCACAGGACAAGCCTCAGTAAATAAGTGCGTGTGAGAAAAATGTGCGGGCCGCACTAACACTAAACTTTGATGTCAAGTAGGGGGCTACAAAATATCTTTGAGACTCCTGCTCTACAGAATCATAGAATCATGTCTGTGTGTTTTTTTTTTAAATGCAGTACAGGGCCTGAAAACCACTACCATTCAATACAGAAATGTCCCTGGTGTGCAGATATGTCTTTGATTTTCTAATGATACAATGCACTGTGGATGATTAAATTCCTTTTGTTGAGATTTTATTAAAAAAAAAAAAAAACAGTCTTTCTGGTCGGTTTACTGCCCATCTTTACTTCTAAAAGATGTATCAACTGCGAGGGCTGGACAGACTGTGTCTTCTATGCTGCTGCCCTCTGCGGAGCGTTGATAGTAAGGCTTTAAGAGGTTGACGTGACAGAGTTGTGTTCTCTTTCTACGACCAGGAGTAGCTATTAGATAATTTAAATCTGTCACTTTCTCCTTCACAGTGAAAGGACCTGAATATTTTGCCTGAAAGGTTGAACAAACCAGAGGAGTGAGCGCAAGGATCTGGTCCCCAGGACTAAATTCTTGACACTTTGCATGGCGATCATATTGCACTTTCATCTTCCCCTGGGCTAGCTGCAGTTTCTCTTTAGCCAGACACCCTGCTGTATACAAGCAGTGACGAAAACCATTTACAAAGTCAATCAAATTCTTGGGCGCTTCAGTAGAAACTAAATTATCTTTCAAAGTCGCCAAAGGGCCACGCACTGTGTGTCCAAAAACAAGCTCGTTCGGGCTGAAGCCCATACTATCCTGCACAGCCTCACGAGCCGCCAACATCAACCATGGAATACCCTCTTCCCAGTCTCTATCCAGCTCAGTACAATACGCGCGTAAAAGCGATTTCAAAGTCTATTGATTTGAATGGGCTGGTTAGCATGGGCTTTTAAGCTTTGTTTCTCAAAAAATGCAAACCTAAATGAAGTGTCCATAACTCTATTAATGTCCTGTTACTCTTTAAATGTTTACATACAACTTGACCAAAACTTTATCAATGCAAATTGATTGAATTTGTTGTTGTTGTTGTTGTCCTATATTAGCACTGTGCATTAGAGTATTGTTTTAATGCCTAAAATAATATAGTTCAATATTACAGAATGTACATATTATATCAATATACACTGATGCACACTAACAGTTTTGTTAATTTATATTGATTAATATTGTATGTGATTTATTTTGACATCATATTTATTGATGTACATTGATGGACGTTATATTGATATTGAATTGGAAAATGTATTTAATACAGCTAGTAATAATTACTGTTATTTGTGTGCACACTAGCTGAAACCCTGGCCCTGTGTCTCATCCAGGCCAGGTTTTGATGGTGAGCTACTGATAAGGCCTAGAGCCTGAACTCAATTAATTCATCTCAACTCCACCTCAAGCCTGAGGAGTCCCCTTTCCAAGCTAGACTGTTGGAAGCTCCTGTAGCCTACACAAACTTTTGCCCCCCTGCATTACTTCTGCAAAGTCCATAATATAAGGTAACATCAAAACACAAATCTTCTCTCTCTGTCTCTGTTTCCTAACTTCTTGTACTATCCTGGGCTATCAATAATAACTAGCATACTTGCTACACACCAAAAGTCCATGATAAAATATATAATTATTTTCTATTTTTAAAAAATAACATTGATCAATACAAAAGAGACCTGCAGCGTTGCTGTCAGTCCATTGGCATCGGCTGAAACCGCAAGGAACAGGACATGTTAGGCGAGACCGCATATAGATGGCGGGCTGCACGCCGGTTTACGGATACCACGAGGCTGCTAAGAGAGGGCAGCCCTCATAGGTGGCACTCTGTATGGCACTCGCCATTGCGACTGGGGGGCCCAGCTTCTTCTTTGCTAGCAGCCCAGTGCTAGCAGCCCCTCCCTTTCAGGGGCCACAGATGGACAGGAAGTCACAGATGTAAACCAGCTGGGGGGTTGAGATTTGCTAGGAGCCAACCACGTAAAGCACAGCGCATTAGCTGCACACCACAGCATTGAGGACCTAGTTACTGCAAGATAGCCGGGAGTAGCAATGCATAGGCAGGCTACTGCTGCTCCCCCTCCTGTGTGTGTGTTCTCGAAGAAGGAAACCGCATCCAGTGCGTCAGCTTGCAGCCCCGCAAGTGGTACACCAGGCGGGCCAGCGTCCGCCACCGAGCCGCGTGGGGGCTTTCGAACAGTCCCTATCGTTCTGCTGCATAGGCCCAGTATGACAATCCCTGCTGTCGCAGACGGCTGTGCCGAGAGCAAAGCTCTTTGGTCAGGCAGGAACCACCGGGGTCAAGAGGGCCACAGGCCACCTGCTCCTGTCAGCCATAGCTGAAAGCGCCGACCCGAGCCCGAAGGTCTACGTACCGTGTGTGGCTCAGAAACCATCCCACTGCCTTCTGAGAGGATTTTTTCCACATCAACATTGTCTCCCCCCTCATAATCATCCTCCACCTCTACCCCATCTCCAACCCAGAGGGGGAGGGGGTACGGAGCTGAGAAGGGAGCCCAATGATGCGGGGACCCTAGGGACAGACTGCACCACCAGAAAATTCTTCCCTGGGTGAAGGGAAGAATTTAGAGAGCCTGAGCTGGGAGCATCTCAAAGCAAAGGAGCGACAGCGAGCCTCTCTAGTGTGTTGCTGGGAGTTTCTTGTAATATAACAATCCATGCAGGACTGGGGCGCTCACGGGACAGTAGGGCATGCTGACAGCCCACACACAAAACACACCTCTTGTGTCCTTCGTCTAGGGGCATAGAAACCCTACACAATTGTGTCCCTGCTGGCTTGCCATACTCGTGTTTGCAGGGGACTTCTGCGCGTGCATGACGAGCGCTTTGGCTAGCTAAACACGGTAGCAACACAGCCCTGTCTCTCATAGTACTCCTAGCTCTTTTATACAGACTCCGTCACCCAGGCAGGCACCCAGCAAAATGCTCAGAGGCCCCCGCCACGTGCAGTAGTGTCCGGTGCGTTAGCTCACAGCACCACAAGCGATACACCGGACGGCAGCACACAACCGGGCAGCGCCCCGACAATACGCCAGGGAAGCCACCGCGGCTATCCGATTAAAGTAGCTGTGTCTGGTGCATTAGCTCACAGCACCACAAGTGATACACCAGACAACAGCAGGAGAGAAAGGAAAGAGCAACAGCAATCGGAGGACCAGAGCACATGCGCCTTATCTGACACAGGTCAGCAGATATATGCTATTTACTCTATTATTTGTTCTCAATGCCAAGTGTCACACTGCACCTACTATGGTGGAGATCAAACAATCACTGATTCCACGCCTGCGGCAAGCCGGTGTGTTTTAAAGAAATATCCACATACCTCAACGGAAAGGGGGTTATTCCCCGTACATATGGAATATATAAGTGGAGAGATAGTCTCGAGATGATAGAGAACAGCTCTGGTTCAAACTGTCCTATAGTTTTGAAACCATTATCTTCTTTTTGTGTGATTTGTTTTTTTTAGACAACAGAGCTGTACATAGTTTACTTGCACACAGATAAAGACAGACGGTAAAATTAGACGCTAATGACAGATTGACGTAGGACACACTCATCTAAAAAATAACTATCAATCAATCAAATTAGGCCCTGGGCCTCTTTTTAAAATGTTCTTTTTTCTCTGAGCAACAAAATCAAAGGTCTGAAAAACAAATAATTTGTTCTTTGTATCACATCAATAAATAAATAAAAACAAGTCATACTTTTATGTGATTTTGTATTCTTAGTTGAATATTGCATTGTTAAATAATACCTGGGACTAATTTTGTATAGCTTTTGTAATTTTTGATGTGGTATCATGGAATCTGATAAAAAAAAAAATCTAAAAAATCAGAATTAAACAATATGGATTGCTATGTGACCATAGTCTGTTGATGAAGCTAAATATAAGTGTTTACTCCTGCTTCAACCAAACATTCTGCCAATGGACGCTGATGGATTCTCTAATTCTTCTTCTAATTACATTAGAAGATGCTGTAGAATCTCTTGAAAAGGTGTTGAAAATGAACTAAATCTATATTAAAAGCATGAAAAACAACCAGACTTATTGTTTGAACCCTATGAGCTTTCCTCCACTGTTTCCTGCCCCACCCTTATAAGTTCAATCAGTGCCTTTCTATTCCTTTCCTGTGCTTGTGAACACTAAGAAAACTCCTGGCTATTGTGGACGATGCCAGTCATCCTCTGCACACTGTCATCAGCGCTCAGAGGAGCCTGAACAGTCACAGGCTGCTCCTCCCCAAGAGCAGGACCAACAGACTCAGAGACTCCTTTGTCCCCCGATCCATCAAACTTTACAACTCTGCTTTTGGCAGGAGGGGGAGAAGGAGGGAGTATATGTGCAATAATCCATCTGTACCATTTATGCTGCTGTGCAATGTTTGTTTACATGTACTGTGCTACATCACATGACCATCTATGCTGGTGTGCAATGTTTGTAAATAATTCCTCTTATCTTTTATTTTTTACTGCACTATATTCTATTTTATTCAATTTTATTCTATTTAACTCTTGCTCTGACTGTTGGTGTTGTAGTGCTGCTGGTACCCAAATTAATAAAGTATATTCTATTCTATTCTATTCTATCTGCCATCCTCTCTGTGGCGGTCCTGTGTGTGCTTCTTGTGTAATCCGACTTTTCCTTTTGTATTTGGTGCATATTGTCAAAGTCCAGATAAGCATAAAAGTTTAAAATTTGATTTAAAGGTAGGGTAGGAGATTTCATTCTGATGCACTTTTTATTAAATTAGTGTAGTAGTAAGTCACAGACCGCAGCTCGTCTTTAGGTAATGCACGTCTATGTGATTGGGGGACTCTCACTCAGTTTTCAAAATCTCCTACCCTACCTTTAACATTTGATAAGTTGTCTCTTACAACTTTGGATTTGTCATTTTAGCTTTCTAGATACTGGTGCTAATTTAAACCATCAGCTAAGCAGTGAGTTTCACAGAAGTTACAGAATGCCTCTAATATTGTAGACAAACAGATGTTTCCAAGAAAAAAAAAAGAAAAAAAAAACATTTTCAACTTTCCGAGCAACATTCTCAGACCAAAAAGGTAGTTAACTTCCAGAAGTGAAATTGTGACATTTCTCCTGGACTAGTAAAGTTTTAGTACAACATTATGTGCACATCTGTTCCATTTAACCACATGGACTAGAAACAGGGAACAAACAGCACTGAAGTCATGTTGATCAAGTTGCTAAACTATGATAAAAAACAACAAGGGAATACAAATCTGTTGGGAAGACTGGGGTGTAATATATATTATTTTGTAGCAGCTAGTTAATGTGGCCAACAAGCCTAGTTTCTGTTTCACAGTAAGGATGGGCCTTCTATCCAATGAGCAGCTTCGGAGACAGAGACAGAGACAAACACACTAATTTGTTCTGATATAGTGTAACAAATGAGTAGCTATTTACTGCATCAGTTACGATTCAATGATCATTGCCAGGTGACATTTATGGCCAGAAAGTATTGTAAAAAAAACTTCATGTCTCTATAGAAAGCTTTCAGTTTTGTTGGGTCTGAAATCTGAAAATCACAGCTATGATGTATACTGTATGTCTCGTCTTGTGGCAAAATATGTACTTCAGAAGAACCACAAATCTCATCTAACATCAAAAATAATATAGCCTAGTTGTTTTTGTATGTGTATTTGTATGTGTATTTTTTTCATATAAAAAGTGGGATGTAACCTGCACTCTGTATTGGAGACAATGGAGAAACTTGCAGTAACTTTAAAAACCAATTATGTCTCAATACTTCACCACAAACACACAGCTTAAAAAGTAATGTGTGTGGAGAACACACAGTGGTATGCTGATTGTTAACAAAACATCTGTCCAGTACCAGGGTCTAAATCTAGACAATGAAAATTGGGGAAAAAAATCAGCATAGATGTTGTTATCTAGTGTGACAAGGTTGAATTATCATACTTAATTAGCCTATTTAACTGATTCTGATTTTGTAGCAGTAATCTGTTATTTGAATTGGAGGACTGGCAAAGGCTGGTTTGTGCTTGCCTCCCTCGAACTGCTGTATGAGACATTGTTACTCTCATACACTGATTGTTAGAGCAGGTGCATAATTTCCTTTGGTGTGAGAACTACAGATTTACCACCAGTGGGAGGGTGGCCGGGTGGGGCGGTATAAAAGCCCAGATTTGAGTGTTCTGCAAATCTCACACTTACTTGTTGGAGTGCAAGCCTGAGACACCACAGATGGTCAGGTTATTCAAGGTTAGGAAAAAGGACAGATAGCATCCATGGGAAAGTACAACCAGCGACGTGCTTGCTTGTCTCAGAGAGCTTGAGAGAAGCTTGTCTATTGTTTGATTAAAACCAGGGCCTGATGCTTCTCACCATCAATTTAGAGTTAATGAGATATCATCACGAATTATACAGAGGGAAAAATACTGTGGTAATTATGATCACATGAAAGTGAAATTCATCAAGTTGAACCAGCTTTCCAAAAAGAAATCGACATTTGTTCTCATAAAACAATTCTATTTTTTCACACAGTCAGTGAACTCTTTTCTATGTGGTGTCTCCTCTTTGTTACTCTACATGAAATATCTGATACAGCTACTAATTTTAATTACATATCTATTGATTGTAGCTACAGAATGTAATGTAAAGTGCAGTGGTGCTAATTGTCTATGGAAACTAACTGTGAAGTGAATTGGTTTGATTATATAAGATAATGTCTCAGCTCTGACAGTTGATTTAGTACAATGAAAAAGAGGCCAGACATTTCTTTCATTGTATTGCACCTTAAATCAATATCTATCTAGCAATCTGAAATTAAATCAAGATTAAAACCTGGGTCACTTGCAGAATTCCATCTGATCATCACCATCCGAAGACAGAAGAGGGGAGATTTCGTCTTTGATTTTTACACAGGAAAACAAGCACTGAAATGCGTTCTTACCTTGAACAATGAGATGCACTTTCGTGGATTTTGGTTTCTTGTTGGTGAGGATGGAGCAGACGTACGGCCCCTCGTCATGGATGTCCACATTTTGGATCTTGATGCTGTACTCTGTGACTGCCGTGTTTTCCATCAGGATGACACGAGGATCCAGGGACCACTTCTCACTCCCTGCAAACAGAATGGTGGTGCGGTTGAGCCACGCCACTCGTGAGACTTTGCTGTCCACGTTGCATCTGGGTGGAAGGAAAAAGAGCGAAAGAGCAGAAAATATTAGACATTGAGTGAGTCATCCATCCATCCATGTATTTATTCTCCAAACAGCTTCATCCATTAGAGTCATGATAGCAACGGCAACTTCCTTGAGCTCTACCTGGGGGATCCCTAGCCTAGCCACCCCTGTGCCAGCTGGTAGATGTAATCCCTCCAGAGGGCTCTGGGTCGGCCTAAAGATCTCTGCCAGATGGATATGACTAGCAAACCTTGCAAGGTTCCCAGGTGCATCCTGACCAGGTGTGTAAGTTACCTCTCAATGTGGACGGTTCAAAAACTTTACTATGAGGCCCTCCTGGATTTTCAAGCTCCATACCTGATCTCATTTTCTCACAATTTATCATAAATTTGTGATATTGATTAAGTAAATCAAGTGTAATCTTAACTACAATAAGGCTATGTATTGACATTATTTCACAAGGTATACAAATGAACAGGAAAAATAGTGTAAGTAAGATTTAAACAATGCAAATAATCAGCAGGTGGATTATGACAGAAGCATGGTACAGTGACTAACGTGACAACGTAAAGTGACAGTGCAGAGCAATATGATTAACTAAAGTTCAACAGTCCAACAGCAGAGGGGAAGAATCTATTCTTGTGGAGTGTGTGAGGTTCTGGTCCGAATGGACTGTAACCTCCAGCCTGAATGGAGTGGCTCAAAGAGTCCATGTCCAGGGTAAGAAGGGTCAGTTATCCGACCTCAGAGTCCTGAGATGTACAGGTCTTGAAGAGATGGGAGGCTGCAGCCGATCACCTTCTCAGCAGAGAGTGCTCAACATGCTGCAATCTGTGCTTGTCCCTGGCAGTGGCCCTAGCATTTCACACAGAGATGGAGGAGGTGAGGATGCTCTCAGTGATGGCTGTGTAGAACTG
The DNA here is from genome assembly GCF_900634625.1 of Parambassis ranga. Classification (NCBI taxonomy): domain Eukaryota; kingdom Metazoa; phylum Chordata; class Actinopteri; family Ambassidae; genus Parambassis; species Parambassis ranga. Next base: position 21,345,200 of record NC_041034.1, read on the forward strand.
AACCATCATCCTGGCTGGCACCTTGAGTTTTTAAGAGCTGATGGTGAGCTCCCACTTGAGGTCCTGGGTGATGGTGGTACCCAGGAAGCAGAAGGAGTCCACTGTGGAGATGAGAGTGTCTGTCAGGGTGAGGGGGTGCAATGGAGGTGGCACTTTCCTAAAGTCTACAATAATCTCCACTGTTCTCTGGGTGTTCAGCTCCAGGTTGCTGCCGGCACACCAGGACACCTGGCGGTCCACCTTACTCCTGTAGGCAGACTCATCCCAGTATGAGTCCAATGAGGGTGGTGTCGTTAGCAACCTTAATCAGCTTGACAGACTGATGACCGCATGTGCCGCATTTGGTGTAGAGGGAGAAGAGCAGAGGGGAAAGTACACAGCCTTGGGGAGTATCGGTGTTGATGGTTCAAGACATTCTTCCCCAGCATCACATGCTGTCTCCTGTGGTACATGCCTGTACCACAACAAGGCTGGCTGCACAGGTGGAAGAACAGTTGTCCACAAACTTTGTTGGTTCGATCACTGCTGCATGCTGATTTGTCCTTTAGCACTAAACCCAAAGTTACTACCAGTGAGACAGCGTTAATTTTGGCAGCTATTTCTGATTTAGTTTTTATTTTAGTCTTCAACATTGTTTAACTTTTAGTCTAGTTTTAGTCGACTAAAATTCTAAGATATATATTTTTCTTCATGAAATAATTAAGGTTTGAAGTGCAATAATAACAGGCACAGCTTTAACTTGTATTTGAAACAAACACCTTTTTATTTAATTGCTATGGGAGCTGCTCTCCCTAAATACACTGTTCAGTCATGACCTTCTTCATGAATACTCTATAAGTACAGCAAAATACTTCAGTGACAACTTAGAAACAGTGCGCATGCTGTAAAACATCAGCAGCAGTGTTACCATGCATGAGTACACCTTCTTCCAGCATCGCGGGGTAACGTCCTTACGCAGAGAGATCACTTCTGATTGGCTCTCTGCCGCCGTCTCCTGATTCGTCCCTCCCTTCCACAAACAAAATTTGCTCTGATTGGATCTCGTCTCCATCAATATTTTTGTCTCGTTTTTATTTGTCGACGAAAGTGTCAGTACATTTCGTCTTCATTTTTGGCACTAGTTTTTATTTAGTTATCATCTCATTTTTATCAGCAAAAAAAGGTTGCTAACGAAAACTATGACGAAAATGGTTCGTTAGCAAAATTAACACTGCAGTGAGAATGTTTGCACTTTTGTGCAATATAAAGCAGTGTGACTAAGTTTGTCTCTATATAAAAGTTTACTAGGCACAGTAAGGCCGCAAGTCCACCCCAGGAAGGTTCATAGCTCCCAGCTGCTCATGAAGCAGCTTTTGATTTACCAGGAACAGCTGGATGAGGTTGTTGGAGATAGGGAAGCTATGTTCTACATATTGCTAACTCCAACCTAATGGTAGGAGAATGGATAGACTTTGTGCATACATTTATAACTCAAAACAGGTTCAGTGATATTTATAGTTTACAAAACCAAGAGTTGGCAGAAAATTGACTGAGAGCATCAGTGATAATGAGATGGAATAAGATGCCAGGTTAGCACTGTAAAAAAATTAAATCTCTTTAAATCCTCATAGATGTGGGGAGATGAATTCAGTCCATAAAGCATCAGCGCCTGGCTGATTAGTCTGTAGGGTCTTAGCACAAGTTATCACACACAGTCCATACACCCAAGTCAGCCAGGGAGCTTCACACACACATTCAGCAGTGCTTGGTAACCCCGGAGTCGCAGCATTCACAGAAAATGGAGCCTCACCTAATGTCTGTGTGCTGCTGAATGCAGAGGGAGATGATGGTTGCTGATAGCAAGCCTTCTCCCATTGGAGGAGGCTTGCTATCAGCAACCTAAATGAAAACTAAAGCAGGGGTGTGGATCACACACACAAGACAGTAAGAGAGATAGTCTGGTTCTTGGTTTTGTTAATCAAAATTGCCACATTCACCTATTACAGGATTTAAAAACTTAGGTTTGAAACACAACCATGTAATTTAAAATAATCACTATTATTTTGTTATTATTATATTGTCATTATTTTGTGCTCTGTACTAAATTGAGCTGCTATGTAATGTAACCTAAGAAACACATCGTGAGGTTTCCATGTCAACAGAAGCAACAAAATACATTGTTAAACATATTAACCCCTGCTACTCAAAACAATTTTGTTCTTTGACCTAAACACAACAAGAAGTTTGATTTATGACATTTCCTTTATACAAGGGAGTTCCATACGGTTCCATGCTTTGTCCAATTTTGTTCAATAAATAGTTGCTTTCTATGTGAAAAATAACTCAGTAGCACATCATACATTTCCACTGCTATGCTATTTATTGATGTAGCTTATGGGCTGTCTTAAAGACATAATGTCCTGGATGATTCATCATTCCTTAAAAACAGGCTTGCTGACCAGTTATTTTTGACCAGGTTGTATCCTTTTACCTTTCTCCTAACACATGGTTCTGGGTTTCTGTAAAGCATATTGTGAAGTTTGGGAGGTAATAAAACATATATTATGAGAGTGCACAAACATATCTTGAGTGGCTGAAATAGCGTTAAAAGAGGTGTTAGGAATAAATAGTGGCTTATTTAGAAAACCCCTGGGGCTAATCAGAGGCTGGTGCAAGTACTCAGTTTTGTGCTCTACTTTATCTTTTATTCATAAAGCTACTTTACACTTAAAGCCAACTGTTTTACTTAATTCATACTAATGTAGAGTGTAATGTACAGTAGCAAGATTTTTTTTATACACAGTAATTCATTTCACACAATTGGTGCTTATTTATTCAAAGTAATAGAAAGAATAAACATTATAACATAATAGAACTTATTTGCCTCTTGTATGTCAATATTTGAGATTATTTTACAAATAGGAGGGAACAAAATTAAGACTTTTGAGCAAGTTATGTGCAAAATGTGTGGACAAAATATCATCTTGTGTGTTTATATGGCAGGACATGACAAGGAGGAGGCAAAACTCTGACTACCAATAATAAATACAAAATCTACTCTATGGTATAACCTCCTACTACAATAATACTTGTTATCATAGAAAAGTCTTAAAGAAATTAAATAGTAAGGTGCAACAAGATTAAGTTTTAGCATTGGATTTTATTAGTCTTAAAGATTAATTTGAGATTCCTGGTTCAGCCTTGTCCTTCATTTTCATAATGTTGCACATGTTCACGCTTGGGACTCATCAGTTCAGTCCTTTATCTTCTGTTTTTTGAGTCACTCCTGTGGAGCTTGCAGAGGTGTGATTAAGGGCACCTTGACAGGAGTGACCCCTTTTTTAATGGAAAAAGTATTTTGTTAGCAGGTAAATGTTTAAACCACTAACCTTCCCCTGTGTGACTTTGACCTTTGAAGGTTGCCCATATACCTGGAGAATATCACTTTCACAAGATAGTTTCATGCACTTTGGAAAAAAGTGTAGTGATAGATTCAGATAAGCAGAAGAAGAGCTCCTAAAGCTAACAAAAATGCATATATAACCTTAATATTAATAGTGATATGGGGGCATATATAGACATGCACACCTTAGGTGAGAAAAATATAGCCAAAAAGAATAAATACTCCCCGTAAGTTTGGTAGATTGGTCACTAACCATGTGAAGAGTTCTTCAAACTAAAACTGACATCCTTAGTATTCAGGCGACAGCAAATATTTTCATATTTACTCTGGCAGACATATCTGGACCTTTAGTATATCACAAGATGCTTGAATGGATATTGTTTATGTTCTTTTGGGAAAATGTCCTTTATAAAGAAAAGCCCTTTTCACACCCTTGGGTATGTTTATGTTTGTTCAGTTGCATTTTTCTGATTTGTGTGGATGAAATGAGTGCAGACATCCAGATATTTTCTCTGCAGTGACCATAACATTGAGTTCAACAGGGATATGGGGAGAAATCAATCATAAGAAAAGGAAGAGATACCAATTTCTGCACTGACAGAAGACTCAATAGAGCAGAATGTATGGCAGACACAATACCTGACTGGAAACCCGGTGCTTTCTGCTACTAATGCTGTCACTATGGTTTATGCTCCATCTTTCTATATACAAATAACATGATGTAATTACTGTGTTCTATAAGAAAATGAAGAGTGAACTCTGGGAAATGAGGTAAAAAATAAGGAACCAAATTAAACTAAGCAAAATAAGTCTAAAATGCACTGATAGTTAATTACACTACAAAGCACCTACATTGGGGTAGTTTTCGGAGTTGATTTGACAGGTTTTTCCCCAAATAAGACACCTTGCTGACAAGATGGCACATTAGCTCTCATACCTTAACAGCAGACAGCTTTCAAATTGGCTGCACTTGTGAGATCCAGTACTTGGAGAGAGGCCAACAATGATGGTACTGTCAAAACCCAGCCTGTCATAACACTCAGATGATAGTCAGTATACTTTTCTCAACGCACTCTATGCCAAACTGCTTTGTACTTGCTGTGTTGATACTTGTCGTTGTGTTGTCCTCACAGCCTCACTCTGTCAAGATGAAAGGATACATTTGTTGCAGTTTAAAAGATTATTCTGTGGATCTATATGGTAGCAGGTCAGCACACCACTGTGGTTCTGACTAAAATAACTAATCCATTTATGGATGGGTTTTTATGGTATTAGAATTCTTGCTAATCAGAATCAGAATCGTGTTTATTGCCATGTAAGTGAAGGGGGTTCACATTACTAGGAATTTGCCTTAGGGGTTGGTGCATAGAAAGAACATATAATAATTAACATGTAATAAGATAAAAACTAAGATAAAATTAAGTAAATAAACTAAAGTAAGGCTAAATGCAAAATGCAAAACATTGTCAAAAGTGAGTCAATTCCCATAGAACTCATGTTTTTTTTAGTACCATGTTACATGTTTAATTAATATTAGAACTTACAAGTTTGTGTAATTAAAGGTGGGGGTACTTTAAGTGAGAGATGGCTTCAAATCAGGAGCTGCTCCCTTTACCCTACAACTCCTTACCTGTTTTCAGAGTCCACATGGATGCAGAAATTGCCAACGTGGTGGAAATCTTTGCTTCCCACACAAGCTGTGTCTCATTTGAGCAACATCTGAAAACTTTTTTAAAACACACTCCTAGAAATGAACTCTAATGCCTATGGAGTAAGTACAGAGCATCACAATAAACATAAGCCCTTCCACAGACTAGACTAGACTATCCCATTTAACAAATGTTAATTTTAATTTAATTCAATCATACAATTTTACAATTGTCTCAATGCCATTCACAGAACCCCAGAGCCTGAACCCCCTTAAGTATCATGTGATGGTAATGTTTAAGTAAATAGTTAAATAGAGGGCAGAGACAAGACACAGGTGAGGACAATCAGGGAGGAGCAGGTAATCACAGAGGTGGGAAAAACAAGGAAGTAAAACTAACAGGAAGACACACGGAGGACAGGACTACAAAGTAAAAAAGGAAGCACGAAACAGCCATACAATACATGAGGGAGAACAGGAGAAAACACAACGAGAGGTCAGCACAGGAAGGGTACTAATAACAATGAAACAATCAAGGAAGGTCGAGGCAGGGAAAAACAACAAAAACAAAAGACCAACGGAACACAAAGGATCAATCCACTGTATCTGAGAATTTACGAGGTGCTCACACAGTCACACACACACATTCACACCAGAATGTTGCACAGCTGCCATCAGGATTGAAAGGGGATCGAACCAGCAACCTAGCAATGAGCTATAATAAATGATCTCACTGTGGTGATGAATATTTGTTCAATGCAGCAAACGTATTTTTGTTCTGACCTCAAATGACTTTATCAGTGCAGGAAAAAAACATGTTTTCACTCTTTCCTAAAAGTGTACCTTCACAGGAACACTAGTTTGGCATTTCTGTTTCACAATAGCAAAACACACTGCTTCCCTCAGCAACATTTCCCCATTGTGGGACTAATAAAGGTTTCTTAATTATTTTTAGCTCAACAGCTGATGTTCTCCGCTCATACTTTGCATTCTAATAATACACTGTGTAGGGTATTTCATTCTAACTGTGCCACTAACTGTGGCTGAGTTTAAAAATGCCTTCTTAATCAGATATATAGAGTAAAGCTTCACTAGCAGCAGCAGCTAAAACAATCAGTCAGTGAATAATGTAAACAGACACTCTGCACAGCCAAATGTCCATTAATTTACTAACAGTGAATTACTCTGCATTACTATGTATTCAGCATGATGCATTTTTATTGCATGGATAAATCTAATATAGTCAGTCCCTCTGGGTACACTCATGTCCTCTTCTGTTTGCCTCTTTAATCCTAAAAAACCTGATTTGCTGCTTATATTTTATCTTATTCTACTGCGCATTGACACTGCTTGAAACCTCTCAAGGAGTCCAAACATATTTACTCAAATAGTGTTTGCACTCTGCTGAGTACAAATGGCAGCATTTGCAGCTTGGTTTTTACAGTCTTGCAGTGAAAAATCCTTGGTGTCAGGTTAAAAGTAGCAGCGACTGGAGGAGTCAAATGGTGGTTTATAGTCTCTTCACCGGTCTGTCAACAGCAGCATGGACCCCAGTGCATGCTGGGAATAGGAAATTAATACTGGAAACTAGGGCAAAGATGACAAAACATGATAGTGAGTCTTGTGGAAATGCTCTGATATTCTAAGCCAGTGTGGAAAAAAATGTTCTCTGCTTGAATTAGCTATCAACTGTGAGCTCTTCATACACAACAAAATCCCAAGAATGACAATCGCATGAACACTGTCAACATTCTGCTCACCCGACAAGCACTGTGCTTTCCATTGTTTTCCAAGCCTCCAATCTTTCTTCCTTCTTTTGAAATGCAACACACTGCTGTCGCATTAATATTTCATGGCCCAGACACGAAAATGTTAACTAGAAGTGTACCCAAGAAGCAGCTGCTTTCTCAGCAGCATTCCATAAAATAATAATCTGCTATGTGGACGGTGTACTAGACACTGAAAACAAATACATCTGTGAGTCAGCCGTCCCCTACAGGTCCCACAAGTAGAGAAAATTTATCATATTTTATCCATTTACTGCAATGCTATGTGGCATTTGGGACTCATCATCAATGAGGAACACTAAAATACAAATATACTAGGGATGGGACGCTTCAGGAAAAAAATCCGAAACGTTTCAGTACACGTCTCGGTTTGGGGCATGTGTGTTTTGTTTGGTTCAGGACATGAGCATCAAATAAAGTAGGGAGGCATTGTTTTCCCACTGGCACAGCCACAAGTGTTGCCAACTTGGCGACTCTCTTGTTAAATCTAAAACAACACAAGCGCTCTATCTGCTTGCTGGGAGTGTGCGCACCTATACGTGTAAATCCGCAACCATGCAGAGACAGAAATGACATGCTGCCATGCAAATAAGATTAATAACATAAGGGTATGTAGTTTTTTTAATAAAAGAACAAAGTATAGAACTGTTCTATAGGAAAGGTTTCCTTAAATGACTTCTGTTATGATGATTCCAATAAGTTGAGAGATATATGCATCCATCAATATTAAAATATGCCAGAATGCATTCAACCATATCAAAAATCATGCATCCCATTTATTTACCTGCAGGGTGTCACCATAAGGGGCACTTCCGTTGCAACTGGTTAGTCCTTAGCAGCACTCAATGTTATTCAGGGAGGAGGATCTCATTCCAGCCAAGGACCCAGCAGGGGGCTGCTACAGCCTGTACAAGACCTTTCACTGACCAGCTGGCCAGTCTAGGTGACTGTATCCGTATCTCCCAATACAGGATTTCATTCTTTCCTCCCTGCTGGTTCTCTTTATAAGCACAATATAAGATAAGTATGTAAGTCTATTATGTATATTTGTAGCACAGAAGTCCTGGTCGTAATCATATACTGATACAATATTGTGTAGATTAGGGATTAGGGACAGGGTTCGTCGGGAGGAGGACACAAATGCAGAGGCACAGGGCGGTTTAAGAGTTCAACCAAAAGGTCTTTATTCAAAGACAGGAGAGCAAAAAGCAAAAACACAAAACTAAAAATCACACTTCACGTGGCAAAACTCCCAAGTCAAAAAGCAAAGTCTCATAACAAAGAATCACGGGCGGCAGGTTAAAAAATCATGGCATGACAAAATTACCTAGGCTTGATGACGACACAAACTGGCAGGCAGTGCAGGGAAGTAAATACACAAGGGCCAGGGAAGACAACGAGACACAGGTGACACACAATGAGGGCAGGGCAGGCAATCAAACAAGGAGGGAAACCACAGGAAGGAAAAACTCAAGACAATGCACAGGGGGGACAGGACTACCAAAGTAAAACAGGAAGCACAAGACAAGACAAACAAGACAAGAACTAAACAAAAGGCCTAACAACTACCTGGACTATCACAATAACTAAACACAGATTAAACTAACAACCCAAAACAAGGAAAACAAAACCAGGAATAAACACCAGGTCGTGACAGTAGATATGAGTGGATGTTTTATCTTGGATTGCTCAGGGCATCTAGACATATGAATTTTTCCAAAACAAGTTCAGTAAAGCTGACCAATAGGATCCCAGAGTTTGTTTGTCCCTGGCACCTCCTTCTTAGTGATGACATTATGAATATGAAACCGATGTCCTTAGGAGCAATCACATCTGCACACAGAGCAGAACGATGCCATTACAATATCAGTTGTAAATCTTGCATCATCAAAATAGTGTAATCAGGCATAATTCTTCTAAATTCACATTTGCATTCTGACCCCTGCATTATAATATGTGTGCATGCAATCAATGCTGAGCAGCACAGGCGTATCTGCCATTATATCAGAGGGGGACGTGCCCCCCCCCACATTTTAAAATGGCCCGTTTGGACCCCCCACATTTACTGAGTAGGAAACTCCACCTAACGCTGTTTCGATTACTCCATTCCACTTGGTTCATAAGAGAATAACCTCACAGCTGAAATCCAAATGTTTTCCTGGTTACCACAGCGCTGCAATACCAGTACTATAGTAAGCTAACAAAGCCAGTCGCTTTCTTCGGGCGAGCGTAAAACACCGCAAAGAGAACTGTCAGTGCTGCTTGAAGCTGGAGGAGGTAACGTCAGTGTCATCCCACAAAGTCCGACTCATGCTAAAGCCTTACTGTTTGGTGACATGGACCCAGGTGACATTAGGTTGATGTTAAATCAACTTAGAAAAGTTGGGAGGAAGCTACTGTTTACTTCAGTTACAGTAGACAGTTTTATTTGTCTGACGACAATTTGTCTGCCTTCTCTGCTCCCTTCCCACACACAATCGACATGAGGAGATTCCCAACAAAGACATGCAAAGTTAGAGTTGTTTTCAGCATTAACCCATATTGTAATGAGGCCAGGTTAGCTCCTGTTAGCCTGCTAGCTTCAGCCTTGCCTAGCCAGTGCACAGCCACCTGCTCCTATTCTTTTCAGCAAGAATAAAATAAATGTGATGGACCGTCCGGACACAGTGGTGCATTATATGAACAGGGAAACACTCATGTAGCAGATAAGGCAGTGCATCATTATAAACACATCCACAAGGTTTGTTGTCAATTGAGCAGCTTTATAATTTTTTTGTAAGTTAGTATTTTTAGTGCTTCAGTATTATCTGCATTAAGCAGAGTTTGGTTCATGGTCCAACAACTTTTTGAAACTCAGATGATGAGAAGACCACTGTTAAATCAACATGCTGATGTTATTTCATTGATGATATATATATTTAAAGCTCACTCATATTGGTTGTTAATTGAAAAGTAAAGCACAATCTACCTCCATCTCTCTACTCCATATTTGGGGTTTGGTACTGAGAGTGAGCCAGAGGCAGGGCCATCATGTAGGGCCAGTGGAGGAAGTTCTATTGATGATTTTCCATTTACTATGAATCTAAATCCCAAACTGCTGATTTGCATATCTTAAAAATTCTGTGGAAGGAAGTCGGGAGAATGTGAAAAATGAGGGTTACGACAAGGCAAGGCCTCTCCCCGCAGAGTCCCTGGGACAGAGTGGCTGACAAAGGATTCATATTAAAGACAAATTATTGTTTTCTCACCACACACTGCCTAGCCTTCAATTCAATGGACCACACTGGATGAATAGCATTACTCATACTGTCATATTCTACTGCCACTGCAGGGTCAGAGGAAACAGCTGTATGGGGAATCCACTTCTATCACAGTGCTCCATCAAAGTCCAGACGTGAATCAGAAGTAGTGGAGAAATACTCCCCACAGGACAAGTGTGACATTTTAAGTGCACACTATGCTACTCACTGCCAGGGCACTGTTGACCTGCTGCCTTTACCCGCAGCTAATTAGATTTTTGAAAAATAAGCTTCGACAGCTAAACGTTAAAGTTTAAAAAACTTATTTCTAAAGCAGTAGATGCTTCATTTGCATGTAAATTAGTTGGGTGTGAATGTTGGACTTAAAGCAGGGTGTTAGAAGTTAGAAAATAATTTTATTTACATTAAAGCCACAAAAAGAGTCACATGGATACTGTAGATAAATCCAAGCAAGCCTATTGCAGTTCAGCATGTTCATTGTTAAGGATCTTTCTGGGGTGAAAGTACAGTGATCACCAAGGAACATGACAACTATACCAGTGGTCTGACAGGTCCTAGGAAATGTTTTATAAACTGTCTATCCATCCTACTATTGGAGTCACCGGCTGTCATGGTATGTTATATATGTTATTTACTTTATCAATCCCCGAAGGAAATTATGTTACATACACACACCTAGCAGCAGAGAAATAAAGTCCTTTGCTTTAATGCCTGCTCCCCAGCACACCACAGCAAAGAAGTTCTCACCATGCTCACCATGACAGACTGGTAAAACATGTGGAGCATCCTGCTGCAAACATTGAAGGACCTGAGTCTCCTCAGAAAGTACAGTCTACTCATGCCCTTCTTGTAGGCAGCCTCAGTGTTTGTGGTCCGGGATGTCAGTGCTATTGGCCTGTCATCACTCGGGGCCACAGGATGGTTCTTCTTTGGCACTGGGCCCAGGCAGGATGTCTTCCATAGCACTGGAATCCTCTCAAGATGAAGGCCCTGGTTGTACTCCACACAGTTGGAAAAGTTCTTTAGCACCTGTGGACTGATGCTGTTAGGGCCAGGTTGAGCCTCCCTAGCTCTCTCCTCACCTGGCTGGATGTAATAGATAGTCCAGTCTGGAGGGTGGGGGACAGGGTGAAATCTGTGGCCCCGTCCACACAAAGACAAAAATTGCCATATCCGCTAAAGTTTTGTATCGTTTAGGCATTTTGTCCGCACAGAGCCGGCATATTTGAACTTTTGAAAACACCTACCCCTTTCCTCGCATGCGCTCACTCTGACAACAACAAACTACTGAACTTGTTTTTGCTGTTACAGCAAAATGTCCTGCTCCTCTAGCAAGAAGCAAGTGGACAATAACTACGAAGGTTTTAGATCCATGTGATTCTGTTTACATCGCACACGTTTTGCCCTGTGTCTTCTTTTCTGTTTTTGGAGTGCTTCTGTTGCAGCATTACAGCGCCACTCACAGGCCTGGCATATGTACTACACGACTTTCAGCGGTTTGTGCGGATTCATGTGGATGCAGGCATTGCTCTCCTCCACACATCCCCGATCTGGTTCCTCTCCAGTCTCTCCTCCGGCTTCCTCCTGTAGGTCCTTCTGTTTGTACTCCATGTGATACCTGCATCTTTCTTGGCCAGAGTTCCTCAACTAATAGTAAGTTAGTTTTATTGCACTTTTTTATCCTGCAGTTTCATTTAGTTTAACTTACCTAGGTCTAGTATTGTTTTCAGTCATCATATTTTTAATTTCTTGTTGAGGTTTAAATGTTATCTTTAGCTGTTGTCCTTTACTGTTGTCCTCCACCATTGCTCTAGCTGCTATTTCTTAGAAGCAGAGTGACTATAATGAGCAGCCAGTACTGCCTGTAGCTAAATCATGCATAGACTCATTCCTCATGCACTCTATAACTGTCTACAAGTAGCCTTTGCTTCCTGGATTTTCTAAAATAGCATTCCATTTTTACATGTTTCTGTACATATACATATATTTTTTCCTATGCACAGTTAAAGTAGACATTTTTATTCATAAGTTGCCAAAAACTCATATTTAAAAAAAAATGATATCATTATAATAACATTTCCCTCCCTTGTGATTGGCTATACCAATCCACAGCTTCACACTGTTCTGTAATTCAAGGCTTGTCATTAGTAAAACAGCCTACTGTCTTGCTTGGAATGATGGTGTCCTCACAGAAGCTAATGTACTCTCCAAATGTGATCTGCAGAGCACACACTTGTTTCAAAGAGGTCCTGCAGGGTCTTACTGGCCTCCTGACTCCACCTCCTCACATTCCTTGTGGAAACAGGCTGCCATTGAGGTGTTAACAGTACCAGATTGTGGTCTTATCTACTTAGTGGGGCAGGACAGTGACTGTTTATGCATGCACAACATTTGAATACAATAGATCCGGTTGTTTTGTTGTTCCGTGTAATGCAGTCTATAAACTGATATAAAGTTGGAAGAGTTGTGTCCAGTCTAATGTGATCACCAATAAATATTATTTTCAGAAAATATCATACTGGAAGAACTACATTCCTGCAAGTAATTCTTACTTTTTTCTTTGCTCATCCTTAGGGTTAGTATGACCCATCTGTTGGGTAAAACGAGTACAGCAGGGATGATGCATTTTTCTAGTCCAAACTGGAAGTTAGCATCTCATGGAGTGCCTACACAACAAGTCATGGGTTTTAGTTAAGCAAAAATAAAACATCGTGACATTGTCACATGGCCCAAAAACATTAGCTTTGATCAAAGATTTTGTATTGACGGTGAGAGCTCTAACTCCAATGACTATTCACTTCATGCACATGTACATAACCACAGAATGAGACAAGTGATCAGGAGAAAGTCATACCATCTCTTTAGACTGTAACTGTGTACTCAAATTTTAATTGTAATTATTTAAAGTCGGTACATGTAATCCGTTACTCCACAACACTGTGTATCAGACAGCATTTATATAAATGGATTGGTTAATGGATAAATGTCTGAACACCAGATACAGAAACAATTGCTGCCAATCACAAGCTGTCTGAGATCCACACCACTGCATGGCCAGGTCCGGAAACTGTATGTATATATATATATATATACACACAGACACATAAGGTACACCGTATTATAAGGTGCATTCTATGCTAAAACAAAAAAGGTAACAGGAGCAAAACAGCGATTTAACTTTATTACAACAATGTACAATAAACAGTAAACAACTGTGCGAGTTCAAACATGCCAGCATCCCTCTCATCACTGTCGGGGTCATTGTCACTGTCGTTGCCGACTGGCTGCTCTTGTTACGGCCATAGGCCTTCAGTTGTTTTGAGGGTTTAGTTTAGTTAGCACCCCTCATCCCGTTTTGTGTGGACCCTTCCCCTTACGTCGGCGTGATGGCGATGGCCGCCCCAGTGCCCACTGACTAGCTGGATCACTTGCATCGTCAAGACCCATTTGACCAATCAGCTATGTATGCTGTCCGCCTGAGTGCCTCTCGTCTGTGTGTGCCGACTGGTTACGTTGTGTGAGTGCCTGCGAGGCTATTGTTTTTAACCAAACGGACTCACCATGCACCCTGTTGTTTTTTGTTACTGGTAATCATCTGTGTTTTGTTGATTGCTTTGTTTTATTTTGACATTAAACACCTTGCTTAACCGATACCATCTGGTTCTTGTTTGCGTCCCCCTCCACTAGCAGAGCTGGGACATAACACTCTAAATTCATCTGCTTCACCTGGTTTTTTACACCAACAGTGAGACGGACAGGTGCGCGTGGAGTCGCAGATCAACAGAGATGGTGATGCGTGAAAAAAACATTCGGTCTCTTTACATAAACCTCCCTAAGCCACTCTCTCATTTTCGCCTCATCGTGACTCCTGCTGAAATCTTTTCTTTTGGCAGCGTCTTCCTCTTAAAAATGACCATAGGCGGAAGTTACCGTGGCAACCGAGAACAACAGTGAAAGCCGACGCTGCCAGCATATGGCAATGGCCGATTTTTGAGAAGATTTTAAGCTTTTAGGTGCGCATTATAGTCGTGAGTATACAGTATATATATATACATATATATATATATATATATATATATATATATATATATATATATATATATATATATATAAAACATAACATTTTGGAGGCCGGGACCATAAGGTTCTTTTGTACACCATGCAACTTTATCTTTCAACCTAACAAAAAGGTGCAATGCCAGATCATAATCATAAGAGATCTAAAACTGTAAAACAAGGATGACACTATATCACTTGCTGTAAGAGGTTTCCCTACCTGTCATCTGTGCTTTAGCACTTCCAAAATAAACCTCACCTCATCGATTGTGGAAATTTTATCTAAGACATAGCAGTTATTGTCAACACAGAAATGTGATGTACAGGCTGAGGTCTGCATGTGGTCTGTTATTTTCTGAAAAATTTACAGTCGATCTTTGGTTTGACTTCCTGCCTGCTTCATCTGCCTATCCAGCCAAGGCTGGTCGCCAAATTAGACTTGGCGTGTGTTGTTAGCAGAGCAGAGAGTAGAGGGTTGCTTCTGGGATGCTTTTGAAGCACTTGTGAGACCACAGACTAAGTAGAGTGGCCACAATTAACTATGGGAGCCAGCAAAAACATGCCCTGTGGGACTGAGGGGTAACGACTGAGGTGACAGCTGTCAATAGGATTAAATTGTTCTTACTTTGTTATTACTAAAACATCGATCACAGGCTATTAAAATGAACTAGCATTAACACATTTTATTACCTGTGTGCTATTAGCCTATTTGCTGCTAACAAAGCTGACCACAATGTTCACACTGTAAGGAAAGTTACACATTAGAGTTGTCATGTCATTTGTGACCTTACAAATCTTCCTTCCTCTTCTTGTAAAACTTTACTTCATGCACTAGCCAGGAACACAACAAATTATTCCCAGAAATTATTCATAATTATTCACCCACTTAGCTATTCAAGGTCATAGACTCTGGCTGCTATATGCACCAAGTAGATGCTTCTGCCCTGTCACAATCTTAAGATACACATATGTGATGGAAAGCCTCCAAGCTGATGTCAAGGATTCTTTATTGTTACAATGGTGGGTGTATGCCAGACACTGGCAGTTTGATAATGGCCAGCACATGCAATCACCATTAGTGTTTCTGAAAAGCAGCTTCAGGCGAGAGCAAAAGTTTTTTTTTGTAAATGTGATGTCAAAATAAACACATGCTGAAAGAAGAAAAATAGACAGATGCTCAAGGTCTTTGTGTATCATTGTGTCTCCAGCTTCAAATATAATTGAAAACTGAGAATGAGGAATGTGGTCCAGTAAAGTGGGAGTAAACGGCTGATTTGTTAGCTTGTTGTACGTACAGCTCATGCAGAACAGCTGTTTCTTCAGTCAGAACGAGGAAAAAAAAAACCTGAACAATAGATCATTAGCAGGATTTTCACACATTCATAAATTCATAAAAACATTTGACTCAGATGTTTAATATTAAAGGCAGTTTGACAGATCACTGCAGCACTGGTGGCTAAATCATCCCCCTGGGTGCCATTGATCAAATATGCAACAAAGCAGGATTCATATGCCATTAGGTGGACTGAATAAAAGCACGTTTATGTATTTTATCTGGTGCAGTTTTATATGAATACAATAGAGACAAACAGCTCTGAGATCAGTGTCATATATTTTAAGGTTCTATTTTAAAATTCATTAAATTTCAGGTTTGGTTCATGTCACAGTTTTGGGGTTTTAATTTTTGTCAAATAAATGACACCCATCCCATCGATTTACACATTTTCTCTCACATCTAGTTGAGAAGCTGTTCATAGCCATGGATAAAAGCAGCAAAAAGTCTGCACTACACTGATGAGTCATTACATCCTGAGCACTGACTGGTGAACTGAATATCTGGTTAACATTTGGAGGAATGTATTAGACAGCAAGTGAAAATTTTGTCCTCACAGTTGATGTTTAAAGCACAAAAATGAGCAGCAGGAAGATCTGAGTGACTTTGACAATGACCAAAAGTTTGATGGCTAGATAACTAATAAAAAAATAATGCATTGGTCGTATGCAGGACTATTTTGCTGGACACTAAAAGCGCTTTATATTGAAATGCATTATTCATTCACACCACATTCACACAGTGGTGGTGGTAAACTACACATGTAGACACGGCTCCCCAGGAGGAGACATGGCTGCCAATGTGCGCCTACAGCCTCCCCAACTATTCATTCATCCGATATCCATTTTTCCGGTCTGCAGTGATCAGAAGTGATGTCTATCTAGCAGAGTCATGGCCAGCCAAGGCTTATTGATGTGTTTGGGGAGTCAATGCTGGCACATGTGGTCTGATCCTACAGAAGACCTACTAGAGTTTAAACTGTTGAAAAGTTCCTGCTGGTTCCTACACAGTGCATGCTACTACTAACACAGATCATAACAATAGCCATTTAGTATAACCTTTCCTATAGAACGGGTCTATACCTTGTTGTTTTATTTAACAAACTAAACAGCTCATGTTATTTATCTTATTGGCATGGCAGCATGACATTTTTGTCTCTGCATGGTTGTGCGTTTACAATTCACCGCTGCTGTCTGCGCACAGAGGCACGATGCATGTACACACACAGAGACACAGACAAACACACACAGAGACACATGCACAGACAAAACACAAACACAGACACATGTGCGTACATACTCACACCGTCAGACAGAGACCAGCCTGACTAGCCTGAACGCTATGACTACGCTAGGCTAAGCTAACTGTACTAATGTCTGTCTTTTTATTTTTGCCATTGAAATATGCTATTTACATCCCGCTCTGTAAGCATTGACGGGACCTGCGGCAGCTTTGCGCATGATTGGACGAGTGGTGTGGGTCTCCTCTCTGCTCTGCCTGATACCAAACAGTGACACTGTAATTGTTTTTTTCTGTTACATCATGTAGAAATGTTTAGTATAAGAATAATTCAGTATTTTTTTTTTATTTAAAAACCCGTATTCATTTATGTTTGTCACTTGGTAAAATTTCCTTTCATTTTTGTCATTTTTGTAAGCAGACAATGGGAAAGGTTTGTCAGATGACTCCATGACTGTATTTTTGAGTTTAGAACCCTTCTGTGCTCTAAATTCATGTAATAATTCTTTTTTCAGAATAACAGACTAATAGCAACAACAACAAAAATGCCAGATCATTATTATATATATACTATATATAATATCCAGTCACTTAGTTGTGAATAACAGATCGTTGGATGAAGTGTAATTTAGTAGCTGGGATAATGTATACTATAGACCTGTCAGTAAACTTGCAGCACATTAACAGGCATATTTTAGTATCATTATATGTTCTATGTATGTATGTATGTATCTGCATGTTCTATGTTCTATGCAATAGCATACAGAGAATAAGTTATTAAAGATTAATATATATTGTACTTTCCCTAAGCTGTTTTGTATTTTTTTTTTGTATTTAAGATGCTAACTTTAATAAAGCTGACTAAAAATCTTGTCTTTATTTTTAATATAGTTTATCAACCAAGCTAAATAAAGTAATTGCAATATAGCTCTGTTAAGAAGGGCCGTCAGGGGACTTCCGGTGGCGCCATGTGGTAGGAGGCAGCAGAAAAATGAGCTTGTGTAAAGACCAATTAAAAATAGCTCTTTAAGACTACTTTTGGAGCAGAAATCCAACTAAACTTACTGACATTTGATAAATAAAAAACATAATTAGGGAGAGATGCACAGAAAAGCGAGGCTTAACAAAAAAGAACAAACAAACTAGGTACCGTCAACACAAAATACACAGGGCAACATGCAGGCTGCAGGTGAACAGGACTCTGTTGCAGGCTGAGGCAAGAGCACGCAGAAGCGGCTAATGACAACAAAAATGCCTTGGCTAGGCTAGAGACTAACATGAAGGAACTTATGGAAAGAACGGCCTCGAGCAACAGGTGAGTCATGCGGCAGAGAGGCTGGGAGACATGGAGGACAAGACGGCTCGCCTAGAAAGAATAGCTGCTTTCCTCCTTCATCAAGAGGCAAAGATGGCCGCAAAATGTGAGGACTTGGAATCGAGATCACGACGCAATAACATACGGATACATGGCATCCCGGAGGGCTCAGAGAAAAACAACATGATAAGGTTCATAACGAACTTTATTCATACACTTAACACTTTATTTCTTGGACGCACAGATGAAACAGCAGGTAATGCAGCAAGCATGGAAACAAAAGACCACATATGAGAGACGAAACATCTACTTCAACCAAGACTACGTGACCGAGATACAAAGGAAGAGGAAGAACGTGAAGGCACAATCTCCATATCCTGCACAATTAAAGGTGTTTTTGGACTCTGGGATTAAGACGTTTGCTACACTCCGGGAGGCCGAGAGGGACAGGTTGCAGAGGATAATTATGAAAGACAGCTGGACACAGCGACAGGACAGAGGAGCAAGACACTGTAAAATGTAATTGCTATTATAACTTAAAATATGAAGTGATCTTTACTGATCTGTGCTTACTTTGCTGACTCTGCTATGTTACACTTAGGTAATATAACTTTTTGGTGGAGAACTAAATTAAACTTATCCACTCTAAGTAACCTTAACTGAAAAAGTATGAGTAAAAGTAATAAAGACCCATACTCAAAAATGACAGAAATCTGACACCTATGTCCGACACTAGGTGGCAGCACTTGGTTCTGACATGCGCATTTCTCTCATACTGGTTCAAATGCAATAGCGGAAATAAGTCATCTGGCTCTGTCATGTTGAGATAAGTTGCTTCAAAATTGAACATTTTTATGGTTTTATTTGATATACTGGCCTTATGCCATATTCTTCATCAGCTGGTGAGAGGTTTTAGGTCTACGTCATGCCTTCATACTGCCAGTTTGAACATTCCTAAGCAAGCTGAACTTACACTGCGTTTTTTTAGTTATTTCTTTTTGATGGGAATCGGTCCTAACAGCAACGACAGAGATAAAAAGTAGCACAAAACAAAGGTGCACCGTTTATGAGGCGAGGTGATATAAAGAATAGCTGCTAAGCTAGCGCTAGCGACGTTAGCGTTAGCGACGTTAGCTAGCTTACACCCTTGATGCAAAGATGAGCATGTTTAAGCTAGTGCTAGCAACATTACCTCTTCACATAGGTCTTGTAAAACTCCATATTCATTAGAATTTTAAGGATAGAATTTAGGCAAACATAGTGTGTACATTAATACGGTGCTGCTACACCCATTGATAGTGCAGGATATTGTATGTTAAGTAGGATATTTAGAGAAAGGTGTAGCTAAAGTTTAAAACAAAAACTTTGTAAATTGTAAGTTGTAAGTAACTGTTACAGTATGAATCAAATTACACCTGACGTTACAGTTAATGTATTATGTTTGCAGTAATACAAATATTGTGCAGAGTAACTGAAAATATCCATAAATTCTTCCTAGGACATTACTCTATAATTTTGGCTGGTATATGAGTTTTATATTATTTATTTTATTGTGATAAATGTCTATTAACTAATGTGTAAAAATGAGCTAAATGTTTTGTTCTTGAACCACCTCTAGGTACTAAGTAAAAAAATTAACTCTACATTTCAAGTTAATTGATTGCTGTTTTTTTTTCTTTTTTAGGTTTTAATCATTGGCAGAAAGCTGGTAATGCATTGGAAGTGTAAGTACTGCTTGTTTTCTTCTGAAAAGAGGGCACTACCGCTTAAAACACATACTGAGATGAAGAAATGCCACCCAAATGCTGTTTTCAACTCCCAGGAGATGGCCTCCACGTATGCCTTGAGAAGACACGAGTTGGTGAACCCTGGAGCCTCCAGTGAAAGCCACAATAGAAAGTTGGAAAGCACTCTTTACAGAGTCAGGTAATCTAAAACCCTTTACATCTTTTATGTACCAAGTGTGTTCCTTTAATGCAGAATGTACTTTCATTAGTTGTAATATACTGAATATTGATTGCTGCATCTGTTAGAAATATACTCTGTTAGAAATAATATGCCAGCCAGACACTACAGGAGTATCTGCAACAAGTTGCACCAAGGTTAGTTTTCAGACATAAAGTAAAAACTGTTTTTATTATTTGGAACTGCATTATGTCTAGGCTTTTTGGAGTGATTTTTATTATACATTTTTCCCAGAGTACAGATGTTACTGTGAAGCTAGAAGTTATCCTTGGAGAGGATGAGAATGCAGACTTTTTCAAGACATGCCCTGTAAGTTGCCCGTAGTCCTGTTATTATTTAAGTCCACACCACAGTATTATGTTATCTTCCACTGAGTCATTGCTGCGTTATTTACATGTGATCACACTGATCATCTAAGATTAAGATTTACTTCATTAATCCCTGTGTGGAAATTAAGTTGTAGTAGCAGCATATCATAGAACAATAAATACAATATACACAAGCAACTCTTATATACACATACACGCACATTGCAGCAACAAAAATATGTACATACACACACATAGAAGCAGATCTATTCCTTATTGTGAGAATTGTGGTTGTAATGCTGCTGTTGTTGTTAGGACTGTGATGACCCATGTGACGTGTCCCACACTTCAATCTGGATCCTGACAGTGATTCCTGAAGACGTTCTACACTCTCCCGACTCGCTCCACCTGCAGGCTTCAGGTACTGCAATAATTTTGGAGGGAACAATGATGGATGACCTTAAAGACATTCTTATACTCTCTATAGAGTATAGGCTATAGACTCTATATATCCAGCTGCCTGTACATTTAGTATTGTTTGTTGTCAGTCTCCAGTAGAGTTCTAAACTATTCTTTTAGGAATGAAATCATAAATTTCTGAGCAGGTTTTAGCTGTTGCTGTCACAAATGTCTGCATTACATTTGCACTTGAACAGATTGAATCTGCTGTTCATGCTAATGAATTTTGCCATCTATGATGGATGCAGGGTATAATAGATGGGCACAGCAGGGGTTAAAATATATCGTACAAGTGTTCAAGGGACAAACCCTGAAGTCATTTCAACAGTTAGCAAAATATTTTAATTTACCAGCTCATTATTTTTACAGGTTCCTACAGTTGAGACATTATCTTCAAAGACATGAAGAATGGTAGAACATTTGTAAAACCACATCACAACTAGAAGAATTACTAATGACATATACAGAGGGAGGGACTAAGAAAAGGGTTATATCAGAATCAGAATCAGAAATACTTTATTGATCCCAGGGGGAAATTGCTTGCATTCCAGGTGCTCCATATATTTAAAAAACAGGTTAGAAATATAAAATAAGGTAAAATAGTAAGAGTAGAATAAAAATAAAACCTAATAAAATTCTAAACATTTATAAACATTCAAGTTAAATGATTTTGATTCTGATTCTAATGGAGGGAGTTTTGATTGGAAGATCAAACTGAGACATTTTATCACTCAATCTATCACCTAAGTACAGTAATATTGGAGGGGTTGTGGGTTGGTGGGGGACTTTACTCATATATTATGCATTATATCTGCAGGATCTGATCCAAGACTACCAAGACTAGACATAAAACTTTTTCTGTTTAGTAAGGCGTATAGTTAGCCTATTTGTTTTGATTACTTTCAAATTACTATTACTACTTATGGACTGACGATATATATAGATATCCATTATAATATAATCACTGTTTCATCTTGCTCTTGTTTGCTGCATGTTTGCTCCTCTCTCTCTCTCTCTCTCTCTCCCTCTTCTTCTCCTCCTCTACCCGGCCGACTAGCAGCAGGAAGGTTCCTCCTTAAGTAGAGGGGTCCTGCTCAAGGTTTCTTCCTCTTAAAGGGAGTGTTTCCTTGCCACAGTGCTCTTAGGGGGGTTCAGGCTCTGAGTTTCTGTGAAGCGCTTTGAGACAATTTCTGATTGTAAAATGCACTATATAAATAAAACTGAATTGAATTGAATTGTACCTGTGTTGTTGATAGACAGTATAAAACACAAATGTAATAAAGGTGAGAAGACTTTATATTAAGTTTAAAATTAAAATTATCCTGCACCTGTCCTTGCACTGCGTGTCCCCAATGCTACACAAACCCACATACTCACAAATAGATCGATTTTAGTTTCACGTCTCAGAGATCGCCACATTTTACTTGCTAATACACTCGTATGTTGAAAAATAAAAGATCCTAAAACCCAGTAGCTTTCCCATTCCACCATCATTATTCCCTCTGTGTTAAAATGCTAAGCAGGAGTGACAGAGGCATCAATTTGTGTTCATTCCAATCATCGCAGTCACTAGAAACTCATTTTAAACTGATTTGGCCATCTTTAAAATGATTACCTCATGCCAATTTTAGACATGTTCTCTGAGCCATGTGCCACTGCAACCTTTAAAAATGTTGTAGTGTTTACAGCAGCAGCTGATTACTCTGCTGGGAAAAAATAAAATGATACAGATGGGGATAAAATAAGCAGTACAGTCAGGACAGTAATTTGTTTTTTATCAATTTACGATAAATTAAATAAGAGCAGACAAACACAGCGGCAATGCCTATTAAAGGTAAATATGATGTCAGTATTATTTAAGCTCAAACTGACATAAAATAACAAGCCATAATATAAGAAAATAATGTTATGGTTCTTTCCTATTTCAGGTTTTAATAGCTAATTTCCTACAAGTTTTGCTCGCAGTATTTATCAAAGTATAAAAATAGGTTTCATTTTCCAACTTCCCTATGGTACTTGTAATGTACAGGTGCTGTATAAAATCCAACTTTTCTCAATCCAAAGTTTACCAAAATAAACAAATAAAAAAATAAAAAAAATTCTGCACCCACCTATGTAACTAACAAGCCATTTAGAATACATTTTTATATTCCAAATATTTTTCCAAGCACTTGGAAACATGTCTATCATACTGATTTATGTAAAATCAATTATCAAAAAATAGATACTTACTATATATTATGGCTCTATAACTGTGTTAAACTGCACAAACATATGTCCTCTCTGCTTGTAGCCACCATTGGCAGTTCCCATAGATGTGCAGGACTCCATGTTGCAATGACACAAAATGCCAAAAGATGGTTTGAGGTTCTGAAGGTTAAACATCGTAAAATGGGTGTCTGATTTGGCCCTGCACACCTTGGAGGTGAACCCAAACACACCCACTGTGGCACACTAATTAAATACTGCACACTGTCAATAACATTGTACTTTTTCAGTTTGATATGACCCCAACTCACTGCCCACGGGTTCCTACTGCCACGTTTGGACCTCAAAATACCCAACTCCCAGCAGCACTGATGCTAAAATACTCATTCAAAACAGGATAAATAAATAAAGTGTTTTCTGCTTTGGCAGAAGGGCATCAAAGACAACAGCAGCAGCGAGCAGCTCACCCCGGCTTGCCTTTTCTTTTTTTGCTGACAGTGCTCAGAAGCAGAGTCACATTCCTGCAACTAGCATTGAAGTGCAGATAGAGAGGCAACTGACAAAGGTCACCTCATCACCGCAAGCACAAGCCTGACCCAAAACCTATTCTAAAGGGAATACGCACAAATATTTCACAGAGCTTGTGGAAAGACAACCAGCAGGGTTGGTTAAAGGAGATACCAAGCAGGAGTATGGTACACAATCATTGCCAACAAGCAGCCCCGCTATTGGAGGTGTAAGATATGTTGGAGACAGTGTGTGAGGGTGCAGCAATATGTGATGAAACAAACACACCAAGAGCGGATAAATTATAGAACAGTATGCAAATGATGTCACAGAGCATTTGGAACAGCAGGAGGAAATGCTTCACACTGAAACAGCCAAAAGACAAACATGGATTTATTCACAGAAACAGAACAACAGATAGTTTATCGCTAGTAGTTCATAACTTTAGCATAGGTCATAACCTATTGCAAATGTCTCAAGATTTCCATGTTTTTCTCTCTTTATCACTGTGTCCCTTCTGGTACTTTTTCATCTAGGTTCATTAGCTTGAACAATCATCGCCACTTAACTGATGCTTACAACTTCTACCTGCTAACTTAAGAGCCACAGGAGAAGCCTACAAATCAACACAAAAATGACTGCTGATGTTAGCATAGCCATGGTACAGCGACAATGCTCCTATATATTCACTTTATGAAATCAATTTTCTCCTCAGAATGTTCAATACTGAAAAACAGCTGATCGGTGCATCACAACACAGTGCATCCAAATCAAAGGCTTTGTTTTCTATTATCGGCCGGCCCAGCAACATAAAACAAAACTGCCCTGCTGCAATATTAAGCATCCACTTTCCTTTAAGTGTGCTCCAGTCACGCGTTGCAGAACAGCAGGCCTGTCAAGGTGAGGGTACGAAACTTGTTGGAACACACGCTCTTTGGGTTCTTCTATACTATGCTGCTGCACAGCATGCTCCCATATTATTATACTGTTTATTTTGCATGTTTTAAAACACCCAAATGGCTCCTTCCACTAGAAGGCAGTACATTGTGCTTCCATTTATTAGCATGTGTAGATGCAGTTTCAGAGTATAATGTTATTAAATCCTTCCATGCCTCAGTCGCACTATCAAATATTATCTATTGGGAAGGAAAATGTTTATTTTGGAGGAAATGTCTGTGTTTAACATTAACACACACACAGCAACAATATTATTTTTGAATACTTCCTAGCAAGTCTGAGGATTCAAATGACAATTAAAGCAATTACGGCAAATAAATCCTTATTAAAATGATAGAACATCTTGCTCTGTTTTCTGAATATCCATTTAATTTAAAGTATTGTAACTGTTTTGTGTTTGAATGAAGCACCATTTCTCAAAAGCGTTCAGTCTTTTTAAAGACAGAGACAGTCACTCATACACTGTACATTCATACTGGTACATTCATGTCATGCTCTTTACTATGTAAAGGTTTTTATACAATAATAAATATGTTCTCTAACTTATTTTTCTCTATCTAGATACAACTCAGGGATTTAAATGCTATCTAGGTATTTAGATATTTATTATATGTTTCATTACATATTTTCATCTTTGATTTCTATTTGTAACAAAAAAAAATTCCCTTCAGGGATAAATAAAGAAATTTTAATTCTGATTCTGAACAGTAGGCTGTTATAATTTATGTTCTTTTCCCTGTGTGACATATGTTTTGGCAGTATGCACTGATTTAGACAAACAATATATTATAATAATACTCAGCCCTTGATGTGTTTTTGTCATGTTTAGTAACAAAATAATTTGTTAATATCTGTGGCCCCTTGTTTTACTTGTTTTGTATTTACTAAATGGTTTAAACTGTGGCTAAACACTGCTACTTGTTTTTTAAATTATACAGTCTACCCCTTCTGCTGTACCCCTTCTGCTGTATTTGTACATATATTTATCTAGTATACAAAGAAATAACGGTCATGTGACGTTTCTTCTGTGCAGCGGATTATGTGATAGAAAAATCCCTTTTGTCATACTGCTTCTGACACATGCGTTATGACACACGTCTTCTTCTGGCATAATAAAATGTGTAGAAATAAGGACAGTGGAATGCTTTGTGAGTACCTTCTCCACCAATATCGTCTCCACTTATTATCTTGGGTTGCAATGGCAGCCCAACTTTTTTCCAAATGATTAGACAGGGTGGTGCTTAGCATATTAACAAGGTGTGTTAAGAGTTAACAGGATCATAAAGGTGGCTCTTTTTAATCTAGCTACATCACCATGGTAAGATATGCTGCAAGTTTAACCCGGTGATAAAATGATCCACAGTAGTCACACTAGAGTTGCTTGCAAACATGCATGTAACACTTGCATCACTAAGAGTGTGACAACTCATCATTTACAGGTAGCTGGTTTCCCAGAATATCTGCCTCCACAATATCCTTGTGCAGTAATCCCTAACTATATTAGCATAAAAAAATACAACTGAATGTCATGTAGTGATTCGGTTGCTGGAATGGATTCAATCTGTCAAGCTATGTCTCAAATATGGCATTCAATAGAGTAACATATCGTACTGTACACCATATTTTTTATTGGTATCTTGGCACCAATAGCGTTGTATAAAATAAACATGTGTCAAACAGCTTTAATGTCAAATAGCACATCAAAGGGATTCATAAACAAACAACAAAACTCACAACAATGCTTGGAGCATTTTATACAAAAATCAAAACAAAGATCAAATGATAGGTCCCACTGAATGAATTTCCTCATGAGTTATTTTTTCTGAAATAGGCCTACAGTTTGTCTCAAGACTAGAAAGTGTCTGATGTGTTCTGAATGATTGTTTCATGTGATCTGTTACAAAAAACGATTTAAGCCCTAAGCGCCTCTGAAGCATCAGTCACTTTGTCACACAACTCAGTGTGATGTTGTTTTTGTGTTACATGGGCTGAAAATTCACCAAAATGTGAATTTGGTGGTGTGTTCAGGAATATACCATTAAACGGCTTTCGCTTGTCAGCGGGAAAATTTAAAACCCGAGTTATGATCATTTTGTGTTCAACTGTGTTGCACAACGGAACATGAAGCTCAAATCCTTCAGTAAAAAAAATAAATACATTTTAAAAAATGATGCAGTTGAAGCTAAGTGGACCACAAACAAGGTGACAAAAAACTCGCTGACAACAGACAAAATAAAATCATTCATCACAGCCAGGGACAGCGATAACAGGCAGAATTGTCCCACGCTGAATTTCCTAATGGTTCTTCAATGCATCATGTGCAAAAATATAACCAAATCTAAGAGGCATTCACTTGTTAATTTCAATCTGACTTAAACAAAAAGAAAATGCTGTGTTTCCTGGGCACTATATAAGCCTTTGAGGGGGTATACTGCACAGTGAGATTTTCAGATTTTAATATCTGTTTTCATTTTAAGGTTTAATCAGCATCATAAAAGGATCCATCTGCATCCTCTCTCTTTATAAATATAGTAGTAAACACAGATGCTGCAGCCAATATTCTTAATATCGTTAATCAGCTCAAGACCAGAGCTACAATTACATCTAATGTCGGATAAACACTTCCTTCTCCAGTAGCCCATGAGAATATTTGATTATACATGTCTATTTACAAATATGATACCTGTAGGTGAGAGTTATTGCTTGTGCACAGAGCTTGGCACGAGTAGGAAGCGTGTTTTATTTATGCTACAGGACAAATTAGCTGTGGATCACACAGATACCAGAAAACAAAATCCCAGGATGCACATGATGTGTTATGTGATCAAAATCACAAGTTCATTTTAGCAGCAGATTATTTTAAAAAGAAAACTAGATAAATAAAAAATTCTCACCTGGTTCCACTGCAATATTCTGTTGTTACTCCTGCCAGCAATCATAGCCAAGCCTCCCATGAGAGGTGCTGGCAAAATGGCCCCGGACTGTTCTGTTATCTCTTGGATTTCTGCTGATTTGAGCTCTTCTGTGCCCACCTCAGCACGTGTGCAAGGAGGAGATTATACCCCCCCCCCAACCATAGGCTTGGTTGGGGATGGTACTGGCACCACAGCAGACCCACAGACAAAAATCTGGGGTTCAAATTCAAATTAAGTGTTACTTTCACTTGTGGTTGGAGTTAGGTATTTAAAACTACTGGTTAAGGTTAGGCAATAAAAACATGGTAAGGGATTGGGTAAAGATCAAAAATTGTTTTAAAATATGCAAATCATAATATAATATCAAAATCTATCATCAACATATGTTTGATACCTTATGTTGTGTGTTCTATAATATGACCAGAATATTTACCCCATGTTTACATCCTCCAATAGGAATGACTTGTTACCCTCACCTTGTGCATTTTTGCCCTAGGTCTGCTCCTTCTAGAGCAAATTATTTGAAAGTTTGCTAGTTGCTTGTTGCCAGTTTGTTGCATTGCAGCTCTTACCACAGCATGTCCCCCAGTTGTTCTCATTTGTCCTTGGTTGTGTTCTCCTCCTTCATGCGCACTTTGTCAGCTTTTATTGTAGCGTTCATTTACATTATCACACAAAGACTACTTGCTTGGATTCAGTTAAAGATTAAGATTATGGTTTAAACAGGCTTTAAGAGAGACGAAAGAATGCCTAAAGTTTGCCTCTCTCACTGCCATTTTTCGCTACCATGGTGGCAAGTCCTAACCCTAACAGCACATTCTTATCATAGAGATATAAATACAGAAGGGCATCACATATTGTGTTTTGGTAATTTCTAAAGATGTCCCATGTTTTTCGCACAAGTTATTTAAAATATATGTGTTAACTACATATTTTTACTATGCACTGCTTAGCACATCAGAACCTTGTTGAATGGTGGCACAAACAGGCATGACTGACTCATGCTGTGGGTGCAGGTGTTGAGTTTAAGTTAGAATTGGACCCAAATGCAGTCGACAACAAAATTAAGTTCTAACAAAAAGTGAGCTTTAATAGGAAAAGCCACAGTCCCAAAACATAAGACCTAACATTGCAAACCTTACAAGTAATGATGGCGCTTCCTTGGTCTGTATCTTTTTATCCTTTTATCCTGTTTTTATTTTGTTTTTAATTTAAGTAGAAGTGTGTATCTGGGGGTCTTATTTTATTTCTGTAAAGCACTTTGTGTTACAGTATGCTGTATGAGTTTGATTGATTGATTGATTGATTGATTAATTGATTGATTAAAAAAGGAACTAACCAAACAAAGGCACTGGTAATCCACAGTCTCAGTCACGGCCGGGGAACACAACTGACATAAGGGAGGTAGCAAAACAAACAACGGATAGAGAAAAGGGGAAACACAAGACTTAAATACAAGAGGCTAACAAGACACAGGTGAGACACATTAGGGTAGGCAAGCAATCCTAAAGTAGGAAAAACTCTAGAAAGTAAAGCTCACAAGAACACGAGGGGAAACATTGACTTTCACAATAAAACAGGAACACAGAACACCACTGCAAACACAAGAGGTAGGTCAGGAACGAAATGAAAACAGACTATGAAATACAATTAAATTAACCATCAGACAAACTGAAAATGATAAGACCAAGTAAGTATAGAAAATGTGCACGAGTATAACGCTTGCTTTGTGAAACGGGATGATTTAAATATAGGTTTAACTTATTAGCTGGCTTGTTGTTTAAGTGATGAAACTATTTGAATAATTCAGCAGCATTCTGTATATCATATCCTCGTGAGGAAACCATGCTGCTGTTGAAACATTCACGCTGGTCTTGTCTACACAGGAAAAAAATGTCAGCTTAAAGAAAATAAGTAAGTAAAATAAGTGAGTGATGCAGTTTTCAAACAGTAAGGTCGTCATTTGTTTAACAAAGTGTACAGTGTATCTACTTAACCTTCAGATTCCCATGCGGTGTTTCAGAATTTTTTACTTCTGTAACATTTTTACTTTGTGTGTGCTAATTTTTTGCTCATAGCAATAGTCCTGCACCGCTGTGGAAACAGCATCATGGAGAATGCAAAAATGTAAATTGTGCAGAATAACACAATGATATTGCCATAAATATAAAAAAATGGAATCTGTATATTATTCATCAAAAATATGCAGCAAACCACATACCACATACACACACACGCTGCAATCCGTGTCTGTCGGTTTGAGCAAAAGGAGGGCAAAAGCAGTCTGTCAGGCTTAATGGTTCACCTTTACACCTTTCCAAACTGGTGAAAATACTACCCCAAAGATTCACAGGAGAGACTAGCCTCAATGGAATAAGAAAATCCATTCCATGAATTCCATCCAATCCATGAAGAAATCAGTGAAGTTTGCTATCAGCATGTATTCAAGTACATATTGACCCTATCTGGTATGACTAGGTCCACAAATAGCAGATATAACAACCCTGTAATGTAGCTGTAGGGCTTCTTAGCATCTATTCAATGCTGGTCTTTCAGAGGAAGAAGAAGAAGAAGCACAGACAAAAGAAAGGTATAACCATAAAATATAATGGAATAACGTGTATATATAATAATGACAGCATAGTGTTCGCAACAGATACAGCCTCCCCCTAATTTTAGACAATCTTTGTAGATGGGTTGCTGGTTGTAACTGTGGAAACTGGATTTTCTCTAAATCCATGTACCATGGGTTTATGATCTATACAGCAACCTGCCTCCAAATTCAATCAATAAGTTTTTGCCTCACTTTTGGGGAGCTGTCATGTCATCTATGTTTACATTCAGTGTATTGGTAGACCTTGGGAGCTCATGGACCGGTTCAGCCTGCAAACAAAACTGTCTTCCTGTTCCATGCTGCAGTACTGTTGCCATCCCACCTAATCTCTGGTTGAGTTGTCTTTACTTTAAAAATAGGATCCACCTATACCAACACATTAATATGCAATGTTACTCTTCTGTTAGTAATTTCGGATTTATCTTATTATCTACTAAACAATTTCTTTATGGAAGTCATCTGGCCCTCGCAAAACAAATATTTGCTCACCCCTGACCTAGGGCCTTTACCAGATCCAGAAACTGCCATAAATCAGGCAGGTCTGTGTGTTTAGCTCTGACTGTGTAATGACTATACACTGTATGACTCGGAGAAGAAGCTAAGATTGAATCAAAGCCCATCCTCCACTCTTCAGAGGGGGAGGTTTTCTTCGGTGGGCGGGATTTTGCTTTAAATGTTTAGTCAAACATAATTGATGAATGAGGAATAGTGATGGTATTTTTGAAAGACCTCAGGTATTAGGGTGCAAATTAGATGATGTGTTTTTATTAAGCTACAGCTACAGCTTATATCTACATCTCTAATTGCACAATGTTGTTTTACACTTATATTTATATGTTCATTCCAAATTGCACCTATGTTTTATATTCTTATTTGCTGTAAATAATGTTTATTTATATTTTTAGTATGCTGAGTATTGTCAGGGTTTGGGGATGAGGACACAAGTGCAAAGGCAGCAGGCAGTCGAAGTTCAAACAAAGTCTTTTATTTTACTGACCTAGTCAGTACAAAAGAGTCCAAAAATTAGCGTAGTTAGTGTATGTTATCCCAACATAGACAAAGAAAACAGTTAATCTATGTACAAGACTAAGCATGAGTTACCACATGTGGAAAAAAAACAAGATTTGAGAGCGAAGGCTGGTAAGGTTTGGTGTGGCACACAAGGTAGCAGGGAAACAAACGGTTACACACAAGGAAGTAAAACACAAGGGAATACACAAGGAAGATAGGACTTTCAAAGTAAAACAGGAAGCACAAGACACAACTACAACACGAACACCACAAAGGACACCGTGAACCACTACGAACTAAACAGGTTCAGTTCATATACATGACTCCACCAAGCATCTTATATGTAATGGGAGGGGTCAAAAATATACCATTACACTTTCAAAGCAGTTATATAAATGCTTGTTGCCTGGCCAACCATCCTAATTCATTTTCTATTATACACAAAGAAGTCTGATATTTGGACTCTGCATGTACATCAACCAATCAGAGAAATGAAGCAGTGAGTTATTTATGGTGGTCTGTGTTTATCTGGTATGTCTTCATTCCAACAATTAAAAAACAAAAAACATCAGGCTGCAACTGAAATAGTTTGCAAAAATAAAGTTATGCACAGCTTGTCTTTGATCTGCTATATAATGTATTCTCCGCAAATTGTGTTTCAGTGCGAGTGCAGTGGTTTTGTGGGTATATTCATAAGACGGAGCAGACCTCTGTCTTGTTCAGACTTATATCAATTTTGTTATTTGGTCTGGAAATTTTCACATCATTTCACACATATCCCTGCATGAATGGTGAAGCACCAGGAGTTTCGGCTCTCAGTTGACATCTCACTAACATGTGTGACGGTGGAAAAAATAACTACCAGAGTCTGAAATAGAAGCCGCCCCACACTCACAATTGTCAATCCGTCTGGCCAGATTTATCTGTGATACAGCTGTCCATCATCCCATACAATCAGTTTTCCTTATCTTTCATCAATCT
This sequence comes from Parambassis ranga, assembly GCF_900634625.1. NCBI lineage: Eukaryota > Metazoa > Chordata > Actinopteri > Ambassidae > Parambassis > Parambassis ranga. The sequence continues at coordinate 21,377,145 of NC_041034.1, forward strand.
GAATTACTACGGACAGCATCTGATAACCCCAAGCAAATCCCATACCACACTTTTCATTTCCACAATCACTGGAAGAAAGTAACGGCAGGCAGGCACGACATGTTGTACAGGTGGATTCTTCCACCGCAAAGATACCCACGATCCATCATGTGAAATTTAGTGTGTTCATCTTGTATCTTAAGACTGTATAGCTTTTCCTCCATGCTCCCTATTCGTCAGGTGACACCTGCTACACCTGCTACACCTCCATGTCTCACCTAAACAAGAGGCCTGCACACCTTTAGAGGTGATAATGAAAAAAAACTCCATCTCCATATGCCTCAAGTATGGGTAAACATTAATTAGAAACACAGAAGAGGGAAGAGCAGGTCTGTGGGTGATTTATAGACAGTCTGTGCACCGGTTAGATGCTGGCAGCCTGTGCTCAGTTGGATGCTTTCTTGTCGGATTCATCTGCTTTCTTGTGCTGTTTCAAGTCCAATGTTTCACCAGATGCTATAGTTTTATACAGACAAGCTGACTGGTGCCAATCAGCATCTTAACACTTTACTAATTTCTCCCCACTGTATCTGAAGATGCAAACCAAACAGATCAATCTGCTTTGCCCCATAATCGCAGGTGTCATTTCTTCAAAATATAGGCACAGAAAAGGTCCTGTCATGATTTGTAAATGAGATTATATTAAAGCTGGATAAATCCAAATTAGGAAACAGTCTCACTTCCTCTGAAAATACAGGAATACATCAAATTGTGTATGTGAGCCTATGAACTAGGCATATACACTCAACAAAAATATAAACGCAACACTTTTGTTTTTGCTCCCATGTTTCATGAGATGGACTTGAAGATCTAAACTTCATTCCAGATACACAATATTACCATTCCTCTCAAACATTGTTCACAAATCTGTCTAAATGTGTGATAGTGAGCACTTCTGCTTTGCTGAGATAATCCATCCCACCTCACAGGTGTGCCACATCAAGATGCTGATCTGACATCATGATTAGTGCACAGGTGTACCTCAAACTGCCCACAATAAAAGGCCACCCTGAAATGTGCATTTTGTTTCTGCTTTATTGGGGATCCGCGGGACCAGCAGCCGCCACCTCTCCTATCGTCCTATGACCTCTCTCCCAGCTGTACCGGCACGAGCTGTGGTCTGCAGGGCAGAAGAGTACAGCAAAACACACGTACAAAAGACAGGTCCTCCGGCCAGTAGGTGGCTGGAGCATGAAGCATGTGCAGTGTCCGATGTTCAGCATGAAAGTTTCATCCACATAGGATGAAGTATGTGGGAGATACAGGCAAAAAGACATCTATTTCCTGTGCGTTGGCGAAGGGTCAACTTTGTGGCGGCGCCACGGCCATACCGTGTGACAAAGCGCTGCGTTTTTGATAACTTTTGGTCCCTAATGCCTTAAGAGTAACCAGACCAAGTTTCAGGTGGAATGGAGAAATCCTCTAGGAGGAGTTTGTAAAAGTGCAGGGAGTGAAAAATGCAAAATGGCGCAGTTTTTTCAAAATGGCGGACTTCCTGTGCGTTTTAGAGTATACCTCCAAGAGACTTTTTTTCTTTTCTAGAGGTGATACATATGAGTACCAATTTGCGTGTTTGTAGGTCAAACGGGGAAGCAGATCGCATTCCAGGGGGCGCTGCTGAGCCATGTGGCCACGCCCACATGTGACGATGAGGTGATATGATAAGGTGTTCAGGGGCTGATGTCATGATAGAGTAGGAGGTAGGTAGGATGAACAAATCAAGAAACACAGCAGCTTTCTCTATGGTGGCGAAGAGTCACCTTTGTGGCGATGCCCCGCCCACATGGTGTAACTTCAATCTGTTTTTGATAACTTTTGCTCAGCCATGTCTTCAGAACCATGTGACTAAATCTCAGGTCTGTCAGAGGAGGAGTTTGTTCAAATACGAGGTGTGGAACATGGATAATCAGCCTGAACACAATTTGTACCGCCAGTAGGTGGCGCTATGAGCATTTCTGGTCATTAGCATATCAATCTGTTCAGAATGACAGGCTCAGCATGTCTGATTTTTTTCATTTACATTGGATGAAATATGTTGGAGATACAGCCACAAACACATCCATTTCCGGCGTTGGCAAAGGGTCAAATTTGTGGTGGCGCCACAGTCAGACCGTATGAGGAAGTGCTGCGTTTTTGATAAGTTTTGGTCCCTAACCCCTTAAGGGCGAGTGCACCAATTTTCAGCCATATCAAGCAATTCCCCTAGGAGGAGTTCACAAAAGTGCGGGGTGTGCAAATTGGAACAAGGCGTGGTTTTTTCAAAATGGCAGACTTCCTGTACATTGTGGAATTTTCGTCCAAGAGGCTTTTTTTCTTCTCACGAGGCGCTACATCAGTGTACCGAGTTTCAGGTCTGTAGCACTTGCGGTGAATATTTTCACACTTTAGGGGGTGCTGCAGAGCCATGCAGCCACGCCCGCCAATGGCGACAGTGCCAAGTTGCGATTTTTGTCGGGGGACAATTTTGTGCCAAGTTTGGTGAGTTTTTGAGCATGTTCAGGGGGTCAAAATCGCGATACCGGTGCCGGAAGAAGAATGACGTATAATAATAATAAACGCTTGCATTTCAATAGTGCTCTTGCACCATTTGGTGCTCGGGCCCTAATAAAAATTTCTTTGTTTATTGATTCTACAGAAACAGAATTAAACGTTAATCGTTAAAACACATGTTATATATTATTTAGCTATGTCTGTAGCCATGTGTTATGGTATGTTTCTTAGTTTATTAGGGCCCGAGCACCGAATGGTGCAATTTGAAAATATTCACCTACGGCAATGAAAACTGGTACACTGATATATCGCCTCATGCCAGAAAACATGCCTTTCTACCCCCTACAGGGCGTCGGCCATCTTGGAAAAACCACGCCATCTTCCAATTTGCACTCTCCGCACTTTTGCAAACTCCTCCTAGGTTGAAAATTGGTGCGCTTGCCCTTAAGGGGTCAGGGACCAAAAGTTATCAAAAACGAAGCACTTCGTCATACCGTGTGGCTGTGGCGCCACCATGAACTTGACCCCTTCGCCAACACACAGGAAATGGATGTATTTGTGGCTGTATCTCCTACATCCTTCATCCTATGTGGATGAAAAAAATCAGGCATGCTGAGCCTGTCATTCTGAACAGATTGATATGCTAATGAGCTGATACTCCCATAGCACCACCTACTGGCAGTATGAATTGTGTTCAGGCTGATTTTCCATGTTCCACACCTCTTATTTGAATGAACTCCTTCTAGCGAAATACTCTGATAGACCTAAGATTTCATCACATGGTTCTAAAGACATGGCTGAGCAAAATTTATCAAAAACACAGCTCGATGTTACACCGTGTGGGCGTGGCAACGCCACAAATGTGACCCTTCGCCACCATAGAGAAAGCTGCTGTGTTTCTTGATTTATTAATCCTACCTGCCTCTCACTCTATCATGACATCAGCCCCTGTGCACCTTTTCATATCACATTATCGTCATATGTGGGCGTGGCCACATGGCTCAACAGCGCCCCCTAGAATGAGATCTGAGTCCCTGTTTGACCTACAGACATGAAAATTGGTAGGTATATGTATCACCTCTAGACGAGAAAAAAAGTTTCTTGGAGATATCGTCTAAAATGAACAGAAGGTCCGCCATTTTGAAAAAGCTGCGCCATTTTGCATTTTCCACTCCCCGCACTTTTACAAACTCCTCCTACGGGATTTGTCCAATCCAGCTGAAAATTGGTGTGGATACTCTTATCCGTCATAAAGTCTGGCTGTGGCGCCGCCACGAATTTGACCCTTCGCCAACGCACGGGAAATTGATGTTTCTGTGGCTGTATCTCCCTCATACTTCATCCTATGTGGATGAAACTTTACACTCATGCTGAACATCTCACTCTGCATGCATTAATATGCGCATATGCTACAGTCACTGCGCCACCTACTGGCCAGAGGACCTGTCTTTTCTATATGTGTTCTATATATTTTGCTGTACTCTTCCTCCCTGCAGACCACAGCTCGTGCCAGTACCAGGGGGAGATGGACGAGGGCCGATAGGGGAGGCGGCGACTGCCGGTCCCGCGGACCGCAAGGAGTGCAAGGGCCTGTCATCGGTGCTTGCAGCTTTAATTTAGCTTGTTTTTCAAATGTTTTCTGGTTGTGTTCTATGTCCTTTCCTTTCCTTTAGCCTTGTAGATTTGTAGATAATAGTTTTGTTAGTTCAGTTTTATTTTGGTTTATTTGACAGCTGCCTTGTACATGCGCCCGTGTATATTTTTGTTGTCTTTCTACCTTGTGTCATTACTTCTCATTGTTTCCCTCCATTGTGATTGGCTGCCCTGTCCTAATTGTTTCCACCTGTTTCTTGTCGCCCTTACCTTGTGTGTACCATGTGTCATTGTCAGTTAATATGTGTTGCTTCCTTGTGTACCTTCCCTTTGTTCATGGTCTGTGGTTTCCCTGTTTGATACCTAGTTTCTCGTATTCAGTTCTTTTTTTTTGTTGTTTTTGTTTTGTTTTGTTTTTGTTTTTTTGTCTTGTTTTGCTACTTCGAGCCTTGTCTTCACCTTGTGTAATTTTTTTGGACTTGTGAGAGAGAGAGTGTGCTTTAACTTTATATTCATAACGCTTGTCTTTTGTTAGACAGTGTTACATTTAGTTTCTCCATTTGACTCCAACCTCCTTAAAACCACAAAAAGTCTCCAGATCTACCACAAACTTGCTGAATTCTAGTCACAAGTGAATATAATCTGAACCATTAGTTGCTAAGAGGAGTGCAGAATTGTTTGTTTTTGACAGAATACTGTTATGACAAATTTTTGGACATATTTTAATTGTAACATGTAGAACAAACCTACTGGTTTCTGAGGGATAAAATATGACTACTTATTGCAATTATAATAATAACAATAAAAACACACTTACAATAAAGTTTCCATCTGTACATCTGCACCTGCATTTGTATTTTGGTCCAATAAAAGAAAAAGGGAGATATTTTAGATGTGCGTGCAGACATTGACAGACCAGGGGGACAAGAGACAGACAGCTAATAACCCATCAAAAGAATAACTGTCACTGCCAAAGCGTATAACTTCAAGCAGAGATGACGAACACCAGAAGACCACTGTATTTGCTCTGGGCTCTGGGCTGAGACGCCCCCATATCTCACAACATGACATCTATTTTTTACAGACAAATCAATCTATGAACGACGGGCTAATTGGCAGGAAACTTGCAGCGTGACCCATTAGACTCCCACTTTGCTCCTACCTACATAAACACACACACACCTACACCTACACACATGCACACACCTACACACATGCACACACACACACACACACACACACACACACATACACATATATATATATATATATATATATATATATATATATATATATATATATATATGCACATATATATGCACATGTGACAAACCAGAGAATGATGTTGTGGCAAAAACCACAGAAAAAAACTACTTGTATCTTTAATTGCTGGTATAAGACACAGATTTGTGGTTTCCGTCTTTGCTGGCAAAACATCAAACCTAATTGAAGACTACAAGGCAGACAAGGCGGTTTTAAGTGAGTGATGTTTCCATGTCTCATTATCTGAAGTTAGAATTAGTTAAAGATGGACAAGGATAAATGACCTTGGTTTCGTTCAAAAGCATGTCAGAACATTTAATGGTCTGGTTGGGCCAGAAATGCTCTTCCTAATAACACAACATGGGATAGTTTGATCTAATTTTAGTTAAGATGATGGTTGCTGTAGTGTGGCAAGTTTCTTGCGTTAATTGCCATTAAGTTTTGACTCCAACAAGCTAAACAAGCAGGAAGTTTTGTATGTATGTGTTAATTGGGCCAAAACAAGCAGCTTTCAAATGATGGCTGATAAACTCAAGCTCATATCAAAAAGGCAGTCCTGAGTCAAAAACAAACACAATGCGGTGTAAAACAGATAGGACAGCTGCAAACCCCCACACTGAGAGGGCTAGCTGTCAAAGTACACTTCTCATTTTCTCTACTGTTATCTTTTCTTCTTTACACTTATATTGTATATAGCAAAGTACAAGTCACCCCCCCACTACCACCCCCACCCCACTACTCCACTACCCCCCACCTCCACACGCTACAACACAGTTTCCAAACACTTGCCGAGTAGCTATCAAACACTTCCTTGATCAACGACAGCTCTGTGCAAAGCAGGCCTTCCAGCTGCGGCCTGACAATGAAAATACACTCACAGAGCGAAACAAGAAAATAAAGATATTGATCAATAAAGCCTAGTGTGCCACTATAGCAGGCTGCAGCACACAGGCCTTGCCTGAAAATGTATATATAAATATAATAACACTGTTCTATTAGAGAGGAGATGCTGACGTGCTAGAAATTGCCGCGATAACCTCATAAAGCCTGGAGCTCAATTAACAATGCTCTTATATGGACAATGATCTAAAAAATATAGTGCTTGTGGTTGTATAGTGACTGCAAAGATTTATAATAATTGCTTCACTGTCTATATGTGAGAATCTTTCCCCTCAATTCACCCACCATGTTGGTTCTTTTTTGCAAATAGCAACATTACCAACTGAACGATTGATTTTTTTTGCATTCTAACAGCAGGTAAATGTGAGAAAAAGTGATCCCATCTGCAGTGTGGATTGCTGGAGCCTGTTGATCTGGATGTGTTGTGTCAGATGCACAAAGACATCCCTTCAGGACACTGGCAATATTTGGCCATGTGACACATCTGGAACATTTTAGAAATGTGGTGTAGATGCTGAACAGCAGCTGAACTCATTAACTGCTTGAATTTGAATTTCAGCTAGGAATCAGGCTCAAGTCTGTAAAAAGCTTGCACAGCATTGGTGTAGAGTTAGACTAGGACAGTCACAGTTGGTGACACACTAATGCATGTTCACCCAAAAAAGAACAAGAAACGCATTTTGACCCTCAGCTCTTCCCATAGTTTGAGAAATCTGGAAGCAATGCAGACGTAATGTTGTGGATAATGAGCAGAAACACACAATCTTGAGCAGATATTGTTTTTTTAACACACACAATGACACATCTTAACCTTTTTACAGCAATGTGTGGAAAACATACATATGAATAAATAATAATAAATATTAGTTACTGCTAAAGCATTCAATACTAAAAAATTCTCCATTTAAGATAACACATAAAAAATGTCATTCCTCATAAGATAACGATGGACAATTATGTAAACAAACAGCCCTAGTTTAGTCTTAAAAACTACTTGGCTACGTTGAGACATTAAAACTATCGAAAGATCCTTCTTTAAAATAATGTAGACCAGCAGCTCTTGCTGCCATTTTTGGTTACCATGGTGACAAGTACCACACCAACAAAACATGGACATAGATGAAAACACAAGTGGCCACCATAGGTGTACACACAAACACAAACAACAAGATTCTGATGTGCAGGACAATCCAGACATCATTTGGTTTTAAATAATGTTAAAATTAAAAACAAAAAAAAGTTGGCATGCTTGTTTTGTCCACCTGTTGATAATGTTGTTAGGAGTTAAAATACTAGTGAATTTTTTCTCATGCAGGTCCAGAACCTTCCTGCATCTGGAAAGCTGGCTGTTTATCATTGTCTTTGCGATGCATTCACATGCATGTCGAAACAGACGGGCCACACAGATGCTGCTCCGGTCCTTGTTGGCTCTCCACGGTTGTGTGTGTGTCAGCGCTCAAAGGGCAGCAGCAGTGAGTAAACCCAATGACATTATAAGGGAGGGACTGAAACACTCAGCGTGCCATGACTGAAAACTGACCTTTTAGATGTGATGCAATGCAATGTCAGAGGCAAGCACAGTGTGGACGCTTTACATTCCTATTACAGACGCTCCTGCTGTTATTTGTATTTGTTGGACGGGGGGTTGTGTTCTGAATAATATCCAGCTCTTGCGGCAATCAAATGCAAGATTTAGAGTAAATTTGTGGAGAAATTGTTTTGATTTTTAGACAGCTACAAAAGAAGGAGCTGTGTTGAACTGAAAGGTCCCAGCTTTCCCCTTTTGTTCCACTGTTTTTATTTATATAACCAGGATGTTTGCTGCGTTTGAGCCTGACACTTGAAGCTCCAGGGCCATCAACCAAGGCTAAAATGCTCAGTGCAAGGAAAAAAAATGTTGTGCAAAGATATGCACAATGGAGAATGCATTCCTAATGTGTTTTTGTGAGCACCTGTCTGCATGTCATCTCTATTTGCAATGCTTTCACTGCAAGAGGGGAAAAAAACAGCTTTTTCTTTTGTTTGGCCTATTGGCAGATTTTCTGCACAGTGGAAGCGAACACATTGCCTTTTCTAGTAGAATTTTCCTCTAAAGCAGAATAACTTTGTAATCGTCAGCAATAAAGAGCCAAAAATATAATCAACTTTTCAATGCACCACGGCACAGGAGAAGCTTTCCAACACACACAAACATGCTCACACCTGTTTTCTCCCTAAAGACTGGACATAAACGGGCACACACAAATCCATCACGTCTCCCCTTTTTGCTCTTCCTCCTGTCTCTCACACACACGTTGGTCGCACCTGCAAAAACTGTATTTTTAAGAGGATTTCTGGTAGCCTGCAAAACCTGCAAACCAGCATCCAGTTTTTCCATCCATATTAGCGGATGGATTCCCTGTTGCCCGATGGGCAATCTTGGAGGCTACAAATTGAAGATGATTCCTACACATGGCCTAGATTCCGCCTGCAGTCAGTCTCCCCCTCGGCTCCTTTGCCCGGTCTAACAGCTTATCATTGTGCAATAACAATGTCAGAGTAAATAGTGCACCTGACGCTCAGCCCGCCTTCAACCCTCACACTCTTATTATCTATCATCATGTTGTCTCTATTGGAAACACCTGGATAGGTAGGCATGTCTGAAATTGTTAGACAGCAATGGCTGAAATGTGCAGCGGTGGGCTTGATAAAGGATACTTAACCCGTCTTTAAATAGAATAATAAGAAATCTGCAGCAGCCGTTGGCTTCTCAGGAAAAGTCTATAGAGCCGTGCTCTGGGATTTCACAGCTCCTCCTCGGGGCTTGGTTAAGGTTTATATTAGGGGCTGCTTCTGGGTACACCGTGTGTGTGGGGCTCAGTCTGCTGAGCATCTGGCTGGAGACTTGTCAGTTGCTTTAGTTTGTATATATATATAGTTTATTTTCCCCTTGGCTGAGGTGATTCAAAAAAGCAAGGTGTTTATATCTAATGTTGCACATACATACATTATCATTTAACACTACAGCATAGAAAAAAAATACAAATACAAAACAGTATAAGGCTAAACATTCTATAACACTTGACTCTAATTTTCCAGACATCAAGTGCCTACTTCCAAGCAACCAGTGCAAACAGCAACAACAGAATTTCTGCAGAAAAAAGCAGCTCTCTTATGAATACTGAAAATCTCTGAAGTACTACAAAGCAGAGCCTGTCATCAGCATGGAGGATTGCACCCTACAGTGCTGGTCCAAACATGCTGGGAAGAAGCTAGCTTGTTCACAAGTACTCAGCGGCACCTGCCACATCAGTGCCTTGTGTCTTATGTCTCTAAGCATATTGTGTAGAATAAGTGAGCTGACTTCATCTGACATCTTACATGCATTATTTCTTCCAATGTAATACTGATTCTGAATCTTGATTTAAAATCGGTCCTGCCTTCCATATGTGGTGCCCCAGAAGAGTTGTAAATTAATGGCATTAGGACAGTTCCCACCTCATTTCTGGTGGTTTGTATGTGTGTCACACATTGCTAACCACTAAATTTCATGACGACCATCCTGGTTTCATAGTAGGATAGTACCATTGTTCTTATGTAAAATAATCTCAAGGAAAATATTAGATTAGCAACAGGTATAATCTGTGTTTGTTAGGATTTAGGCTACATAGTATTTGTTTATTACTTTGACAGCATATTGTGTTTTCCTATTCTTTGGAAACAAGAGACATTTACACAGCAGCAGCTATTTATAGCAACACAAAAATATGGGTTCTGTTATAGCTATTATATTTCAACCTGATCTCACAGAAATACGTGACTAACACTGCATTACGTGGCACCGACACGAAATGTAGTGAAATTACTTGCAGGCACCACGGAAAGCTATCTCCATAGAAAGTCAATGCAGGGCATTTTCGTACGTGTGGGCACTACAGACAGGAGCGCCAATAGAAATGAATGAGGAATGGTTTGTATTATTATTACACAAACTATCTGCTGCTTGAAGGCCGCTTCCTCAGCCGGACTATATGGAAAACATGATTCTTTTTGATCCCATATGCAGTTAGCCGAAGAGTGCACGTTCTCTGTTTGTAAATTAAAGACAATGACCTAATATTGATCTAAATGGAAAGACTACACAGTCAATCAAACATGCCGATTTGATTACAGTCATGTCGCTCTGACAATTCACGCATTTCTCTAAGCGATTTGGCCCTTAAACATTTTTTAGGAAACAATCACTTTTATATTATTATTTAACACAAACGAACCAGCCCAACACGACCATCTATGTCGACATACACGTTTATTTGATTGATAAAAGTTGTTTTCTAATGCATCAGTGCTTGATATGTGTGCGACAGCATTTCCTTATGAAATGACGGGAAATGGGGCGTGTAGAAGTAACGTGGAGACATTTGTTGAAGTGAGCATGTGGTTATTTCATTTTTGAGAATGACTGAAAGAGTCAGTTGAGAGTCAAAGAGAGCAGTTGCACTGGTCAAAAGTGTCTTCACGTTGCCATGGTAATGCAACTTGTGGGCCTGCTGGTGGTGACGTAAATTGCCTGTGACAACGCACGCATTTCACTAAGCGATTTCACCTAAATAAACTTTTTTTTTTTGGGGTTTCCTCGTTTAATGCATCTCCAAAATCTTCTACATATTTATCCATGTCAATCCTGGTGCCTGGTGCACGCTTGTTCATATTGTTTTCTAAGTAGTTGTGTATTAATATTTAAATTGCACTTCATATTGGAGTAATCACGACGGTAAACATATAAATATTATGATGTATAGTATTTAGATAATATTATAATACAATAGTATTTATATCTGCAAAGTTTGGAAGAGGACTACCGGTATAAACCATATGGTTTCCACGGCAACGGACGAAGGGGGAAGGGGGACGAGGGGAAACCTGGCAGAGGAGGGCCCATACAGGCGAGCCTTTGTGTTCTTCTGTATGTACACATCATTTTCTCTCATTCCACTGGAGGATTGGCAGCGGCAGATTAAATGACAGAAAGAATTTCCATCAGACCATGAACATCGTTCATGAGAATTTGTGTAACCATTCAGTGTAACCTAGAATTAATTATGCACGCTTGTATTTCATCGCTGTAATGCCGCGCTGGTACTTTGGACTAAAACATAATTGATATCTTCATGCATTAAAATCACATTTAATCATAATGTCAGACAGCAAGCATGTTATATTGGTTGGTTTTGTTTTTTTAAGAATAAAAATGGAACAGATGCTTGGCCAAGGTGCTCCAGATTTCAACCATCTTCGGCTCTAAATGTTTCTCTTCTAAACAGACTGGCTGCAGTTTCTGTAGGAAGGTACCTGTGCAGCTGATGTGCTGTTTTTGTAACAAGGCCAATTGGGTTTTAATAAGTTGGAATTACCTTTCCCTTTCACAGAACACTTCAAAACATTTCCTCCAAGTTATTTTTCCTTCTGGAGCTGCATGTGACTGCAGTCTCTTCCACACAGCCCGGCAGGAGGGATATTTGTGCTTTTGTTCGTCTTCACTGTTTAAAGGTACAAAGGTGGAATTGTTACCACAGCTTTAATTTGCTTTTGTGGACAAGAAGCTCTTTTATTTGTTCACCATGTAAATGAAGCCCCCGCACAGTCCCCACAGATGTTCTTTATACTCTGGAGGCCAAGTTAGGGGCTGGTTTCTGGGGCTGCAGCCACAAATCACTTCTCAAAGGCCCGAATCTTCTCAGTTTAATAACTGTTTCAGTGGAAATGCATCTATACTGTATAAATGTTTAGCTATATGTTTGTGCTGCTATTTTAAGCATGTATTTCATTCATTTGCACTCCAGCAGGCATAAAAGAAAATAAAAGAACAAGGAAATAACACTGCTGAAAGTTGTTGATGTAGACCGTTGCCTTTGCACAAATTTGCAAATTTAGATTTGTGCATGTATTATTAACATGAACACTTTAAAGCATTTGTAAATTAACACACAGTGCTCTATTTTTACTAAATGTGCAGTCGATAGATCTATCTCACTTCAATCAATCAATATCAATAGTCTGTCTGCAGTTACTATGGGCTACAAAGAAGATAATAAAGAGTAATTGAAGAATACACAGGGGGATCACATTATTAATTATCAAGAGGTGATGACTAGGTTCCTAAAACAAAATCGCTTTCTGTATTAGTCACTCCTGACCAGCTGTAAAGCAAAAGAAACCAATCACCCTTCATTCATTAGTTACTCCTGGTGCTCTGTGGTCTGTTATTAAAGTAATTATAAACACTGATCAAAGAACTTTAAATCAAATATGTTTTTAAATCAGTTCTCGGATGAGTCTTAACTCAAAAGCAAAGTAGAGTGAAAATGAGGGAATAGTAACAACTAGTAACTACTGAATGTTAATGTTAAATGGTCTCCAACAATGTGTCATTGTCACATCTGGTCAATGATTATTGGTTGTCTGATTTGGGAATGTCCTGGTCCAGGTACCTCCAATACCTGTAATAGCCAAGGAGCAACCAGGAGACATTACCAACCAGATGTGTAGAGCTTATACCACAATATAGCACAAGGAAAGTTTCTGTTGTCTCCCATGGTTTTAAAAGAGGTTGGGATCTCAAAATCCCTCAGTCTGGCTACTCATTAATGTGCCAAACAATGAGACCTGGAGTAACAATTTCACCGTGGTGAAAATTCCCTGCTATCAGGCCCAAAACTGAGTTCCATTCCTCCGACCATGTACCAATGTACAAAATCGAGGCAAGAGTCTGTCTTAGTCTTAGTTCATGTCATGCACATCTTTCTCCTAACTGTTTGGGCAGCCCTTGCTTAATGGCTGCTGGTTCATTTACACTTTTTTTAGTCAACACTAACTTGTTAAATATAACACTGAGAACAATAAGCATTTCAAGACAGATTAGCAAAATACAATCTAGCTAGCAAGCCACAAACTATCAATAACAGGATTATATCCACAAACCCTTTATTAGAGTAGCGCTTTGTTTTTAGGTTGGTCTGTGTCTCATCCAATTAAATGGGCGCTGGGTTTACTGAGGTCAGCCACCAGGGGGCAATGCTTTTGGGGAGCTGTCAGGTCGTTCACCTCTATATACAGTCTCTGCAGTAGATGGGCAAGAAAAGCACCAACTGCAAGTGCATGGTCCTCAGTACTACTGTATCTGAGGACACAGACCTGACAGGACAGTCAAATAGGCCAGTGCAGAGTAGCAAGGTAATGCTACTTGAATTAGACTGCAGGGTTGCCAGATTTTCTTGACTGACAGATAGCATCTACACTATTTCAAAAACAATCTGGCAACTTATGTAACATCAGAATGTAAAAATGTTTACACGCCAAAAGCTCTTGACAAATGTTTCACATTCATACCCACAAACTGGGCCTACCATTCATGGGAAGCAAGCTGTGGTTTGGTGTGCCAACACTTTTGCTGGTGCCTGGGATCAAACCGCCAATCTTGCAACAAACTGCTCCACCACGTGAGCCACAACCATCCCCCGTATTTATTGACACAGCATCATTATCTCCTGTACATCTCTGCATTCAGGAGCTACTCATTATAATCTCATTAATTATCAGGTGTTTTTTGATTCACTGCTCAGCTCACATGTTAACGTGATTTGCTTGGTAAAAAAAAATAATAAAACAACAGCATCATTAGCATTGGCAGTGATAGCGGAGATGCCAAAGAGACTCCTTTATTAACTGAAGCTCAAATGTCTTTTTTGTTTGATTGACATATTTCCATTTAAAAGCCGGATTACATAACTTCATAGAAAAAAAATAATGTTGTCAGCACAAAATATAGAAAATAGCAACTTTAATTGGCAATTTTATCCAGCATAAACATAAAAAGGCTCAGTTTTACATGATGCACATATACATGTCTGTGACAGATGGCAGGATTAACAGTGGTGTTAGAGCTGATGTCTCACAGATATTACTCAGATGCATGTCACGGCACACATGGTGAGAGTAATGGTGAGCTCACACAGAGTGTCACACAGAGGGGAAGGACACAGTGCAGTGGTCTGACACACAGACACTGAAGGATATTTGTTCTTCAACAGATGATCAGTTGTAGGGGTATTTATGATTATTATGAAAGTCGCTGAAGGAAAGCTTTGACGGAAAGCTTTGTCTGCTAATCCATATTTAAAAAAAAAACGTGTTATATGTGTGGGAGGAGTGGAAGATTACAACCTCCCACCAAACCAGTTGCAGCTACAGCACAGTTTGCCTTTAATATTAGCTTCACTTTTGTGATATTGTTTGTTACTGTGATCGTGTAATTCACTTTACCTATTCAATGACATAATTAAGCAACCCTTTTATTTACCCTGCTTTTTTGTGGGTAAATAAAGCCTCTTGGCAGGAAATAAAACACACAAAGTGAATCCACCCTAGACTGTTTGGAGATCTTGTGTCTAATATGGTGTCCTCATGTCCACTTCAAATGCATCCACATGCACAGAGTCCTTTGTGCTCATTGTCACTGTGTTGCCAGACTTGACTGGCTTAATGACAAGATGACTTCTGCAGGTTACAGCAGAAGAACACAAACACATCTAAGGACAAAAATAGTAATAGTATAATATGTGTGTATTTATTGACACGCTGATCGAAAAGGCACCACGATATTTTAAAAATAACAGTGTTCCCAAATAAACTGTCACTGATTGCAGAGGGAGTAGCACCCCACTAACATATGCAAACTTTCCCATGTTCATTAGACTCATATAAGCACACTGGCACCACACACACGCACACACATTCATACATGCAGTACACATTAAATCCATATCAGCTCGTTGAGTAGAGCGCTAAAGCTGGATCCATACTCCGCGAGACAAAGACATTTTTCCCCCCTGCAGACGTTACGCCCACAAAATGACGTCATTTTTTTGTCTCTGACCGCCCGCTGATCCGCACTCCTGTGCACAGGGTCCGGGCCGAACTTTGTCTTTCAAGGCTGTGCGGCAACCATGCTGTGATTGGTCGGAATTTATTGTGGGCGTGATGAAAGTGGAGAAGCGCAAGAGCCTCTCCAGGTATATAGGTAGGTGTATAAACAGCGCTGATTCAACAGATTTAGATAAGACCATACCGGTTTTGCATGATGAGCAATAAAAGAAAGAAAGGCAAGTCAGGGTGATTTGTCACCAATAACTCCAGACAGCCATTCACACATACCAGATGGTGACTGTTATTACCATTCTATATACTCCTACATACCCGGGCATAATAGGCTCGTTAACAATGTCTGTATATCTTTGCTATTGTTACTTTTAATGTCGCATCTTCACAGCTCATCACCGGACAGTTTGAAGTATCGCAGGCACATTGGAACACAGTAGATGTGCAAATGTGGTCATAAAGGCACAAACACTGAATCTTTGCTATTGTTACTTTTAATGTCGCATTTTCACAACTCATCGCCGGACATCTCACGCTGTTGCAGGCACCCTCTCTGTATAATGCCCTCTTGCCATGGCACAAGTCCTTGTGGTGTGTTAAAAAACTCAGTAAAGTCTTTCCTTATAGTTTAGTGGGCGGGCCGTATGAGGAGTTCTGCACACACGCGTCTCGCGGAGTATGGTACCTCAGTGCGGAAAAGACCGTTTTAATTTATCTCTTACCACCCGTGGAGTGCGTTCTCTGCTCTTTGTCTCGCGGAGTATGGAACAGCCTTAAGGGTGCTAACAGTGTTTACCTGTGTGGCGCTTGCCCTCTGAATCAAACACACACAAAAGCGTACAACGTAGAAGCTCCAATGAGTCAGGTCAAAATAAGTATTGTTTTTCTTTTCCTCTTTCAGCTCTCACAAAGAAGCATAAGCTACATTAATAGTACTCTTATTTATCCTTTGAGGATAATAATGTCCAAATTGTAGACAGGGAGGACAGATGGTATGAAAGAGGAGTCAAAGAAGCCAGACAGAGGAGGAGGGCTGAGGCATCAGCTCTCACCTGTTTACAACTCTGTCTTTTCCTAGCAGACTTCACTCCCATTCAGACTCTAACGATGGGCCGTCAACTAGTCTGCACATGGCCCAGACACAGTTTCTGGTCGTTAACTGACTATTAACCAGTTATAGGGATCATAGTCATGTGAGTTCCTGCAAGATCCACCCACAGAGGTCCTGAACACATAAAACTCAGATTCCCAACCAGAGTAGTAGCAGAACTGAAGAAGCCACTTGGGGCAGTGGCGAAACGTCTTCAAAAAACAATCCTTGAGTCCAGTTGCCTCGATTTGGAAAAAAAAATACTCTTGTTTATGCGTCTGTCACTTTGTTATTTTCTTGTCCTTGTTTGGTCAGAGAAGAGCCTCTTTGTTTTCTGGCCATAATGTCTGCTCATAGAATAACACAAGCTACAAGCTAGTTAGCAGTCATCTAACTCCACTTTTGAGCAGCGAAGTGCTGTATGCTGTAAAGCATGTTGTGTAGTTCCCTCTGTGTTCCTACCTGTTGAGTTGATCTGAAGAACCATGGTACCGCGAAGAGAAGTTAAAACTACTGCATGCTTCCTTGTGCTCTTTTTTGTTTAGTCCACCTCAGAGAACTGAGGAGGCTAAACTGTTTTGTGCTGCAGCTGCTTTTCTGCGTAATACAATATATCTCCAAAAAAAGGATCAACATGAAAATATTAAACAGTAGGTACTGTCAATGTCATGACAGATCTTAGTTAAACCAGGTTCAACCTTCTCTCTTGCTCCCTCTAATCAGGTGGCTATAGGAGATTCATTATAATTATTTATGATCTCAATCAGCCAAATATATTAAGCCTTTTAAGGCCTTTTTTTTATTTTATTCTGCACATTGCTTGCTCAATTTCTGCCATGACTGCTGTGAATTAATTATAGATTCCTTCCTGTGTCGAGAATTGAACAACATTTAGTGTTGTGAAATATCAATTATAATCTTAAATTAGTTTCAATTTTAAATAATTGTATGTCATGGCGCATTCAAGAACTCAAAAAATACTCTGTTTCTTTGTACACTTTCTGTGATGAATAGTGTTTTCTTAGTCCTTGGCAAAATATATAAAGTTATATACCGTAGTATTCTGACATTCATTTGCTCAACGTTCCTTATTCCTTGTTCACTGAAGAAGAAATGCTGATGATGATTGTGTTTCACAAAGGTATTGTCAATGTGTGTCAATAACTGTTTGGCAGTATGTTGCTCATATTGATAGCATGCTAACCTCCCTTTTTGACCAAATTTACCAACTTTTCTGAATCCATTCCATAGTTATACTATACCATACCTTTTCAAGTTAGCTTATCTACCACATAGATGCAAATATCCCTGCTAACTTCCACATATTTACTGCTTCTGAACTTTAATCCCTATTAGATATCAATGACCATTTCCACATAGAGACATGTTGATGACCAGATGAGGAGAAAAATGTGTTTGGATGCGTTAAATTGACTTTAACAACAAAAACTCATGGCACAATAGACCAGAGTAGCATAAGCACCATTACATTGTGCCGTATTGGAATGAATCCCAATTGATTAAAAGGCTATGAACCATCTGCCACCTTGTGAAGGCTGTACAAAGAGATTGATGGTGTTTATCATGTTTCTATAAAACTCCAGAGGTGGCTTCAGAGCCAGCTCATAACTGGCCTGTAAATCGATATCTGCACGACAGACAAGGCAAAGCTGATGGAGGCATGATTTCAGTCCGTGTGTGTGTGTCTGTGTGTACGCACTCGTGCTCGGGTCTGAAATTGAAGCATCTGCTACCGAGCACACCCATTCTGAGTGTGGAAATGGGTTTCAAACAAACCAATAAGTCTGCTGGAAATGAACTAGGCCAACCACGGAACATTTCAAAATGAATAAAAAAAAAGGAAGAATTCATATGTGGTTTGCACACAGGACACAGAAGGCATCAAAAATGTGTACAAGAGTAAACAGTTTAAGATTGGCATAGACTCTCACTCACGGGTGCTTTCTTGCTAAATTTATTTAAACAAATTCTGAACTCTTCTCACCTCATCAGCACACTATTTATCCCTATTAAATCTGCACCATTTCACACAGATAAGGCCCTTAATTTATACTCACAGTGAATCATTGTTGATTACTTAAAAACCCTGCAATGCTCAGATAAGAAGTTACCATCTTACAATATACATACTATAAATCTTGCTGTTCTTATCTGTCTTATTTATCAAATTTTCTATCTTTATCTCTTTTATCCTTGCTTTTTATAAACTACAGCTAATGTGCTAATTAATTACATTTCCCTTAGTACCAAAGCAACTCTTTACACCAGGCTGCACCTCTGTCTATTCTGCCAGTGTTATCTTCATCTAGCATCTTAGCAGATGCTTGGAATCCATTTTGTTTTTAATTAAAGGACTGGATGATATCAAATAGAGGCATTTGGAATTGTATGTTATTTGTTTATCGCAAAATGATTTATCAGACTGCCTAATTCTATATTAATGCTTTTAAGCTGAGCGAGAAAGTGAAAGGTGACTTTGAAAAATGTTGTTTGTTTTTATGCACCCACAGACTTACAATTGGAGAAACCCTGTATATGTACAATGACTTATACCCCGTTCACACTGGGGAAAAAAATGTGGCTTAAGCAGGATTCGGTCGCATCCAGATCGATCCAGATGTGTTTTTTCCTGAGTGTGAACACCTCGAATCCGGCTGTATCCAGTTTGACTTCAATCCGGCTAGATCCACCCATGAGAGGTGGATCTAGCCAGACTGGCTCACATGTGGCTCAGGTGTGAACGCAAATGTGGCGAGCGAATCCGGCTAGCAACATGCTACTTCCGGTTCACGGGGCGCGACACGGGACAAAAAAACCGCACGACGCATGCGCACACGTGGTCCTACCGCGGCATGAACGGACTCTGTATATTACGGGGCGCCACCTAGTGGTTTGGAGGACAGCAAACATGCTGGATGAAGCCGGATTGAGTGCGGACACAAGTGTGTGCTAGCCAGATTTAAAAATAGGTCTGAACGCATCCAGCTTAAAGGCTGTCTGGGCTCAATCCTACTCTAGCTGGAATGACTTTCTCCAGTGTGAACGGGGCCTTAATTAGTAGAAGAATGACTGTTTCTCTTGGATTGAAGCTATGGTGTGCAGAATTGTTCAATAAATGCCTTTCTAAATGTGGCTTTAAGGTGTTCTTTGAAATGTTGTATCAGAGTAAATGGATTAGAACCTTCCTAAAACCAATCCCCATAGAGATTTTTCAAAACCAGTTTGAGTATTTATTTTTTACAAAACCGGCCCCTCCGTCTGACAGATGAAATCCATCCTTTTGATAAAGAGATTATGCACACACACAATCAGATTTCTTGCCTCTCAAGCTCAAAAAAATCCCTTGTAACCTCCACTCGAGTTTTTGCTACTAATCAGTTTATGCTAATTTGGATATGCATCACTCTGAAGGAACCACAGCGAAATCTGCAATCTGTAGAAAGGTCATCTGCTGTACAGAGATATGGAAAGTATATCACACAGAGTATAATACTTTAGTTCAAGTAAGAAACATGATTACTTTTGACTTTGTGCAGTCTGTACACTCTCAAAACAGATGTGTTAAAAATAACATATCATGTGTTAAAAATTAACACATCAGCGTGTCTAGTTAAGGACAACACATTTTGTGTTGCTTTTAACATAATCAGTGTGTAAGCACATCTAACACACATTGTGAGTTAAATATGTCAACACAAAGATGTGTTAAAAATAACACAAAGATGTGCTATTTATACAAAATTCGTTTTACTTTCTAATACAGAATTTATATGCTCAAAACCCACTAGAACACTCAAATTTGCATTGAATTCAAGTGACCTTTATTCAAAATAATTCTGTCACTGCAAAAAAACATGAAATATAATTTCATGGCAAACATTAACATACATCAACATTAAACAATGGGATGACCTGTAAATGATCACTGCAGGGACATCAGGTTACACCATCATAAACTGCATGACCACATAACAGGCAGTACCATTAACTATCCTCTCCCAAATTTTGCAAGTAAGTAACTGGCTCAGGTGTGTCACAGGTAAAGCAGTTAACAGTAATGCAAATTTAGACAATCAATTTGTATCTGGGATTAATATATAGTGCATTTCCACTGAAAGATGACAGCAAGTCTAGGGGTCTGATGTCTGCTATATCGTTTACATTTATCATTTCATACTCATCAGTCCGCTCCACCACATATGAAAATAGATGGTCATCAAAATATTTAACAGTTAAAATTTTGAGAAAAATTAGCACCTCTTCCTTTTCACTCATTGGGAACCATATGTAAAATCTCTCCAAACAGACGCTCCTCTCTTGCATCACAGTTTAAAGCAAGAACACAACCCATTTTATATGTCTGACCATGCCAACAGATAGAGTGAGCCACATGAATTTTGTTGCAAGTGCCAATATCATACCCATGTTGTTTCAGATTTTCAATTAACAGATTACTTTTTTCCAAAGATCCAACCATCACTGGAAAGCCGCTTGGTACAGTCATTTTTTTCATCAGTGGATCACTAAATTTCCAATTATACATACTTTGAACTTGATTCTTGTAAGCCAAAGTCTTAGAAATATTTATGAAATTACACACAACATGAGCATGCCTTTTCAGGGGACCATGCTTACTCTCAAATCTCATACACCATAACTTTAAAAGTGGGCCAAACTTTATCATCATGCGCCAATAGTGAGTCATAAAATGATGTTTTGGAGTGAGTGGTCTGTCTGCATGCCCATTTTGATAGATGTGAGGTTCTCAGGAGATGGTCTGATCCTTTTGGTAGCTGTTATCCAATCCTTGGCGGACTCTTCTTCCCCTTCTGAAATTGCTTGTAATGTTATAGCTACTCCAGAAGCCTCACTGGACTTTCCGCGTTTGCGATAGCGTCTCTGATCTTCATGAAGGTTTCTCCGCAGTTCCTCAGTTTCAACTCAATGAATCCACAGTGGGACACTGGATCATAAAAGTGCTCCTGGAACACATTTAAGCAAAGGAAATAGTTTTTATAAACGGCATTTTCACCATTTTTATGTGAGTATCATGCTATTGCTTTTATTATGAGCTCATTTCAGACAATGTTTTCTGTACCTATTATATCAATTGACTAATTTATTGATGTTGAACACTACTAAATTTGTTTGTTCAACTTAATTTCTCCACGGCAATTAATAAAGTTAATCTTAATCTTAAAAATGTGCAAAAACATACATTCACAAACATTAATATCTCAAAGTGCATTTCATTTTAACTCACTTGATTTTCAGTGCAACTGAAATATCAAATATCAAGGAAGAAAAAATAAGATGAGGAAAACACAATAAAATTAATACTAATAGCTCTATAATAATAATCTCTATTACCTCAAAAACTGAGATACCTAACCTTAACTTATCTTTAACAATAGATTTATAACAAGTCGTACAGTAAGCTTAACTAAATATTGCTATGCAAAATTGTAATCAACTGAATGACATTTGTTCACACTTACAAATCCTTCATTCGCCTCTTGTATCTTGATCTTTAATGATGGGAAGATTGTTGTTATGCTTTTAGCCAACATCAGTTTGTCAGCATTGGAGGGGTAACTGAAAGCAAAATAGAAGATTTTGAGCCCAGAAAAAAATTTAAAATGCAATAGTGTAATAAAGATTACATCAAATTTTAGTATTATGTTATGAGATAAGATAAGATAATCCTTTATTATGTTTCATTTTGGAGCACATGTACTATAAAAAATGATGGTCTAGATGAATGATCAATCAACTCACAATCCCCGTCGCTCAACCAGATCGCTGACACCTGTTCTCACAAGGAGTTTTCTGGATGCCAGAGAGAGCGTTCCAGATTTTTCATATTCGGCAAGTACACTTGGGGCTTTGTTATTAATTAGCACCACCAGATTGGCTGCATCAAATCTGTGCACGCCATCATTTTCTCCTTGGCATTTCTGTGAAAGCAGATTACAACACACATATTGCATTATACACACCCTCTTCCATATATAATAAAACAACATCTGTAACCAATAGATATTGTAAATACCTCCAGTGGACCACTCTGACAAGCTTCACTAGCACTAGGTTCAGTCTTTAAAAGAAATAAATGTCAATGCTAATTGTGAAGATTGTGTGACTGTAAACACTCATTATCATAATGACACGTACCTCCCATTGACCGCCTGCACCTTCAGTGTGTGGTTGAGCCTTAAAGAGAAGATGATGTTATTAACTGACCTAGAGGGGCCGAGTTTATAAAGAATGTGCACAGGTTCAGGTTGGTTTTGTGCCATTTTTGGAAATAGAGTAACAAAGTGTACCTGATTTTGATTTGCCTCCACACATTCAACTTGGGTCCCTTGTGTTGATAGAAAGATGTGATATCTATCCAAATCCTTCAGTTCCTCCTCATTCATGTCAACATCAATGTATTCCATGAAATCAGTATTATACTTTAACAACCTGTCAAGCACACAGCCAGTTTGCTGGGCTAGGCTTTGATCAATGAGATCCTTGGCACTGTTAACATGGAAAATGTTTTTAGCAACTTCTGTCTTATCTTTAAAAGTGGTTACAAGGACTTTGCTGGGTTGCAGGTTATCCTGTGTGTTCTGGAAGAGGAAGACATAGTTACAATAAGATAATCTGAACTATCAACACAGCATACAGACATAAAAAGAATGATGATGCAACTGGGACACTTTTTTCTATAAAATAAATGTCAGAAACACAAATAAGTATATCAAATTACTTATTTACACAATATTATTACTTGATTTCTTATTGTCACTATATAAATCAATTTTCAGAAGTGTCTAAAATGTCTAAATGTTTTGTCACTGAAATATTTGTGTGGCAAAAGAGCGCTGTTTACTGTGAGCGTCTGAGAGTAATAACTCTCCTGTTCACCCGGAACGTCTTCGACGTAACTTCCGGGTTAGCGTAACAAAACACAGTAACGCTAATAAGCCAAATAAACGTTTCCAGTAAGAAATAAGAGTGTATAATAGGGGTATACAAAACAACGCACATTCCGACTAAGATAACGGTCCGCTATGCCCCATTATTGCATTCAGAGCCGCTTTTCAGACGTGTCGACGATCCAGCTAGTCAGGGGAGCTACTCCTCGTCTTCAGAAGACATCTTTGATACACTATGTCAGAGCACAAAGGCTCTACAATTGGATATTTGAGCCCCTTGTGATATCGCTCGATAGTTTTGATTGGACACTGACCTGCCCATAGAACAGCCCATTTACAACGCACAAGCCTGAAGTGTCCTCTTTTCGAGGAAAAAAACAGAACGCCTCTAGCCATTACCATTCCTGAGATATGAGCGACTTTGTAAGACATACGCTCTCATGTCTTATACGACATGGTCGACTCCCCCCTCCCCCACACACCACCGCTCTCCCCAACACCGCGGCGGAGAGAGCTCGCGCTAACAGAAGGGAGATAACCAGACCCAATTCAAAAACGAAGCGCCGTTAAAAACACACACCACCACCAGTCCCAATTTAATGTTAGCTATCCCCACCGCGGTGTCGGGATTAATCGTTAATATCCACCGGGTTTCATGCCGTGTTCAAACGAGCGACTATATAAAGTTCAAGTCGAATTTATGTTGTGTAATTTCGTTAATATGGTATAACACCACAACAGAAGTCTGTCTTGTGCTAGCTAGCTTGAAAGCAGTCCTGCTGAACAAAACGTAAACTGTATCATGAATTCCCTTAAAATGCGATTTAGTTGGTGGATTATTTACATTCCAAATTTACCCTGACACATTACAGTTGGATGATATATTAAGTTAATATATTAATGAATACTTACCGATTGGTAGTGGTGCAGACCAAGCGAGGCACCCTCCATCTTCTCTGTGGCGCATAGGCCAAATGATTAAAAAAGGACGCCCCCTTCCCGCCTAAACCTGCTACTGCACGGGTTTACCTGGGCTGAAGCACAGGGGTCTTCTAGATTAACTGTAACTAAAGGTCAAATCAATTTAAAATCCGTCATGTAAAATAACACAGACTGTGTTAAACTGCCCATTATAGTAAGTGTGTTAATAATTTTAGGCTTCTTAACACTTTTTGTGTTGAAATCAACACAAAAAGTGTTAAACATGTGACAACACATTTTTTGTGTTATTTTTTAACACATCCTTTCTGAGAGTGTAGAACATATACAAATGTTAATATTTCCATGCTATAGAAACAAACGTGTATGTATCTGTCGGCCCCTGTAGTCATTTCATGTCTTCTCATGGCTTGGCTAATTACATTTCCCTTAGTACCAAAGCAACTCTTTACACCAGGCTGCACCTCTGTCTATTCTGCCAGTGTTATCTTCATCTAGCATCTGTCTGTAGAACATATACAAATGTTAATATTTCCATGCTATAGAAACAAACGTGTATGTATCTGTCGGCCCCTGTAGTCATTTCATGTCTTCTCATGGCTTGGCTAATTACATTTCCCTTATTACCAAAGCAACTCTTTACACCAGGCTAATTAATAAGTAAGAAACATGATTACTTTTGACTTTGTGTAGTCTGTAGAACATATACAAATGTTAATATTTCCATGCTATAGAAACAAACGTGTATGTATCTTGGCTAATTGCCATGGTAGATTTGGGGAAAAAAAACTAGCCTTGTTAAAGAACTTAAATCTTATAAAAAGGTCTGTTTTAGGTCAAACGTTACCTAAAGCTAAATCTTTCTGCAGTTTATCTGTGCTGTGGCCAGACTAGCATAAGAAAAATATTACAGGCTATGGCTGTATTCGAAATCACTCACTCACTACCTACACCCTAGTCCCCATATGGGGAGTTCAATGTAGGGCACCATATAGTGAACTCATTGTGAAAGCATTTTTGGACATTTCAGACTGCTCAGACTACTGCTCATTCATTTTCACTCAGTCATTTTCTGTTGCCGTTAATGATGTAATTGCTGTCGCAAATTAAACAAGATGATCTCTGCCAGTTAAACAAACTACTACTACTAACTAACGAACTAGACTACAATTATAATTTGTGCCGTTATAGCTCAATAAACGCTTTATGGCAAAACATTAATAAAGCAAACGCAACCAGTCATGCTACATTGTTTAAACGATCATTATATTTATAAGACAGGTACTGCGACTTCCGTTCCCGTTCTTTTCGCCGATACATTGAGGGCCCTATATGGTAGGGGTGGGCAATATTGAAAATTTCCGTATCGATCAGATACCAAGTAAATACAGGGCCAGTATCGCCGATACCAATACCGATACTAATACTTTTACTTTGGAAATTTCATGGTCATACAATGATTATTTTTTTGCCTTCTTTTTGCCTTTAATTAGTTGATCTTGATTAGCAGAATAATAATACACAATAAATATTTGTTAAGTAAATCAAGCTGCAAACAAAAGTGCAAAACTGTATAACTTGTATGAAGTTATAACTTCACAATCATGTCAGCGATGCTGCTTGTGACAGCCATGGCTCTTTATGAATCATGTAGGTTAAACAACATAATGAAGATAATTTAATAAAAGTCTAACCCCTACATGCATGTAGCCTAAATATGAAGAATAAAGGTCCTTCTACAGTTAATAATAATTATGCTAACCATACTGAAATACATATCATTATATAAACTTATATTATTCTATTATTAGATATATTTTGGAATTTGAGAAAAACAGCTGGTGATATGATGTCAGTTCAGTCTTTCTGCTAAAATCACTTAATCACTACACTCAGAAAGACACCATTAATTCATGCTGCAGATTACTGAACTTTCACTTCTTTTAATCATCTACCTGGATATTCATGAGTTTTGTGGGGGTCATATATAGTGATTAGGAAGTATTTTAGGACACAGCCAAGGACTGTCTGCTTCTAACCTAGCCTACATGATAAAACCTCAAAGTTGTAAAGCGCTGCAAACTCTTTGAAGTGGTGTGCAGCTATTATTTATTTTTTTCTTTAGAGCTGAGGGCTGATAGCACTGCACCGATCTAAACTGCCACGGCTCATTTCACTCAAGACAAGTGAATGGATTTAGAGTGAGTGTCCCAAAAAGTTTGAAAGTGCACTGGAAAGACAGACTACTACCAAGGCTTATACAAAGGTGGCCCTGCCCTTGTTCCAGAGCTCATTTTAGCAGATGTACTACTATGGTCAGGAAGCATTCTGTTTTATTTGCCTGGCCAAATGTGCCACTGGTGAGGCAGACAAATGAGTGCAATGCATTTTGTGGAGAACAACATCATTGACCCGGTGCTCCCTCACAGCAATAGATTTTCCTCCAGTGCGAGCTCTTTATCGGTGAGGGCACAAACAAGGCCCAGCCAATGATTAATTCAAGCACTTTTGTTCCTGTTTACGTATTAATCTATCAGGGCACCTTGTCAATGTATTTCAAATGTCACAAAAATGACCATACTATTTGTACTATGCTCCAAAAATTGATACAAAATGTATTATTTATAACATTCAACTGTGCTCTGTTTGTGCTGTGTGCGTATTTTGTGTAGGACAAAATTTGCCTTGTGCCTGTGTGTTGTGTGCAGGCGTGTTGTACATGTTTGGGATGGATTTCGGCAAGACAGAAATAATAAACAAATGAAAAACAGTGTGGCACGGTGTAATATGAAGGCAGCACAGAGCAAAGAGCCTGGCTCCTGTAATAGTTCATGTTGACACACAGACAGGGGATGGTCACTTAGAAGTTCAGCCCTTTGGCAGTTTACAGGAGAAAAACAATATTGTTGGGTTGCTAGGTTATGAAGTTGCTCATTGCTGTTCTCAGGTTCAATACAGTAAAACTGCAAACTGCTGCAAGGAACTGCAGAGCTTACATTGATGCTGTGGGAGCAATTTTACAGAGTTTTTACATATCTGAAGTATGTATTTGGAATAGCATGATTTTGTTGGTTGAAAAAAATGCTGCTACACTGCATGTGGGTTTTGTTTCTATGGCAAAAATAATGATACAGCTACAGATAAGCCCATATATGTGTTATATACAGAACAGGCAGGCATGGTCTTTCTTTTTTTACTAAAATAGTGTTATTATTTATTTATTAAAATAATAAGGCATTTTAATTACACTTTTCCTGAAGTGTATAGCACAATTTTGGCCTAGTAATATCACTGGGTTGCTTTTTGTAAATGTAAGATTTTAATATTTTTCATACAAATTAAAACCATAGACTTACTAACAAAAATTTACTTTTTGCAGCAAAAGTAATGGCAAAGATCAAGATAGACGCTCCATACTCTGCCTGTTGTTTGGGAGAGAGCGCAGCGACAAGCTGTACGACTGTGAACAATAAAGGTGTTTCAGACTGAAAAAGAAAGTAAAAGAAAGACCACATATTTCGACAAGGTTCATTTGGTCTTCACCTTTTTAACTGTAAGTATAAGTAAGTAAGTAAGTATAAGTATAAGTATAAGTATAAGTATAAGAGTCAAGGTAAAAAACACAAAAAACACTGGTCTGACTGAAAGGAATACTCTTATAGTTAAGAAAGACCACAGTTTTAGTTCCATACAAACTAATACTTACACATCTGAGCAAATCTCCCAAGTGTTACCTTTATTATGACACCAACAGTATTCAAATACTTGCTGAGATATACTTTATTCATTTTAGGCATGCCATTTTCAAGCTGATGCCTTAAAGATAGGCTTGGACAGTTCAGAAACCTCTGTCAATATAACACACACAAAGGAATTATTGAATTACTCTTTAGGTACTGTGTGATGACTCATTAATTTTTTTACATATCTTAACATAATGAACAGAACCAGATTTTGCAGTGCAAACTCAAGTGTAACCTTGCTCTTACTCTGTATCACCTAATGAAGTGAAAAAAATATATCTGTACAAAAATCGCTGAACATTTTTTTTTCCCCTTTGGCACTTGTTTGGTATTTTGCACAGCTTTTTCTAACTTCATCTGTAATGTTGATGCTTTTAAACACTGCTACTTATTCCCAGATACATTTCATTAAATAATAATAATGCTGCAGCATCATAATCATCTAGGGGGCTTTGATCCAGCAGATGAACACCCGTTCACAGTAGCCGGGTGATGCTTTAAAATGATAATTTCGGCCAGTACAATGGCTGTCTTAGTGCAAAACACTTGAAGAGGTGAGCTTGCTTGAGATGTTGAGCATGACCTGCAAGCCAGCAACATTTTGCAATATTTTTAAGAGTTAAATGAGCAGCAAAAAAAAAAGAAAGAAAGAAATTGGCTCTTTTTTAAAAGCAATTCCCGAGGTAGAGCTGCGGACACTTTACACCAGCCCAGCACCATACTGTGAGTCGCCTTTTTTTTCTTTTTGAGCCTTCACCGAGGGTTATGGTTATAAATTAAGGATGTAAGATAAAGTCTACACTTGAAAGTTTAATAATTTAGGCTTTAAAAGAAGGTAGATATCAGAGCTTGTTAACCTTTTCTACCCCAAGTTGCTTTTAGGCATTTTTCCTTACATCTTCATCAATGTGGACTGATGTAATGTGGATGATGGAAAAATATCACTATGAGATCATTAACATTACAAAAATGTAAATGTAATTAAGTGTGTACAACTCGTCTCCTTGGAAACACATGCTGTGTCAGGAATTATTCAGAGAGAGGACCCAAATGCAGGACTAAGATTCAGTGGTGTAGAGTTATCCAAAGTTTAATTCGAAGAGGTCCAGTATACAGAAAGGCAGTCCAACCAGGCGACAGTACAAAAGGACAAGGCTAAATCAGGATTGGTATTGTTAGCAAAAGTTAAAAACAACTACGCAGTTTCACAATGGCTAGAAGAAGAAGAAGAATCACACAAGATGATCTGGCAAGGAGTAGGGGGAAACACACACTAAATACATAAGGGGAAGACAATCAGACAGAGGTGGGACATGTTAGGGCGGGGCAGGTAATCAGCGGGAGGATGGAGCACACCAGGAGGGGGAAGACAAGACACCTGAAATGAGAGGGGAATTAGAAATTCAAAATAAAGTAGTTTTTTTTATTATTATTATTAAGAAATACTGATTTTGAAAACATCTTATTTTATATATATATACAGTATATATAATTTTTATTTGAGATATGTTAGAAGTCTCCAACAGAAATCAAGATCTCCCCCTCTCACCTGAAGCCACTTAGTCAACAGCAAGCTTAATGAGTTGAATTTTGTGTTCATAACATTGATGTTTGTTTGGATCTATTGCAGAGCTTTAACAGCACACACAGCAGAATATAAGCAAATGTTATTTGAAGGGAAGAAAAAAAGCAAGTTTTACTTAAACACTTTTACCTAGTTATCAGAATCAGAAATCAGAATCAGAATTACTTTATTTGTCCCCGAGGGGAAATTCTTTTTTTGTTACAGACAAATAGAAATCAAAGATAAATTGAAATATATAATAAATATCTAAATACCTAGATAGCGTTTAAATCCATGAGTTGTAAAGTTAGTAGTAGTAGTTAATTTTGATCATGTAGAATAACATGGCTGTGATTAAATGTCGTGATTCAAAACTTTTTTTTCATTTTTCAATGAAACTATATGTCACACATGGTGCATTTAAGAGCCACAGCAAGTCTGTGATTTCCTATTTATTTTCATTTCAGAAAAACATTAAGTTCCAAGATTCTAAAAACATTTGTTCAATATAGGTCCACCAGACAGGACATATGGTTACATTTATGCTAACAGAACATAATGTGAGTGTACATGCCATGCAGCAGCCTCTATTTTCACTCAAGAGTCTGAGGTTCATGTCCCCCTAACATCTAACTGTTTTCTATTTATTGGTTTAATTAAGTATACGTTTAATTTTCACTCATGTTTGGAAGTAGGCATTCAAGACTAAAGAGTTAAGGTTAGGCATTAAAAACAGGGTAGTGGGTAAGCTAAAGATCACCTTATAACACACAAATTAATAACATAAAACATTTGACAAGATAGAGATATCTTGAAAGAAAGGTAGAGATATGGGCGGAAAAACACACATGTTCTTTTAAAGACTGAAATATCTACCTTGTTACGTTTTCCTGGTCAGAACAGGCTGCTTAAAACATTGTATGAAAATGTGAATGTACTGCATCTTGGATTATTTGGTGTTATATTCCATATACGCTGGTCCTGCAAAATGTGCTCTATAGCATGTCTCTGAAGATGCACTGCACCATAACCCATGTATGACAATACATGACAGCGTGCACTTCCCAGCCCTGTAATTAAACTTTTATGGCCAAGATAGCTTTGACCCCTATAGTGCCAGCTCCATTTGACAGCTATAAATTTAGTGCAGAGAGGTCACTGTCAACAGGCTGCTTTTCATGGTTCTCATTATTCTCAATGCCAGGTAAAGGGGCACTGGACAGCCAGTGGAAGGTTAAAAGCTTACAGCCTCAACATTCATGCCATGAAGCCCAGATATTGCGATTGGGGCTCATCCAGCAGGAGGCATGCTGCAATATTTTTGCAGATTGAAGAGAGTGCCCGTTCCGCTGCTGCACCAGAAATATCCTGCAGTTTCATTTTGAATGTTTAACGCAGCGCTGTCTGAGATAAGTGGGCCATGTGTCATAATTATCCCCTCCTGGTGAGTACACTATTAGAGGCGTGCGCGTCAGTTTTTCTCCTGAAAAGAACAAATAATAATGATAGAATAATGATATTGAAGTTCAGTGCTTAATTCAATACTGTATTTCCAAAAGTCTGGGGGCCCATTAAGCTGGGCAGATAGGCCTATTTCTCAGATGAAAAGCTGGGTTAAAAGCAGGGTTTACTGAGTTTTCCTTAAACATTTGTGTCATCGCCAAGATGTTTGTTTGATTTATCCTCACCTTTTTTAAACATGTACAGAAGGCCTGTTTCCTCAGGTGATGGAACAGATGGAAATTGCTAATTACTGCACTTTCATCTCTGATTCTTTTTAGATGGATTTCAAAAAACATCATAGGCTGCATGCAGAAACTACGCTCACACAGCAACACATGCAATATGTTCACAGTGCGCAACTCTTTACAGAAAGCTAAGATGAATAAAAGATCACATACTACTGTACTACTATGTTTTTTGTGTGTTTGCTGAATCATCTATAATGAAAAAGTGCAGTGAAGACAAATAAGTAATCTAAAACATAAATTACAAAAATTACAAATTACATTGTTATATTAGGAGTTAAAACCATAATGTAAAAGTTGGACAAGCTGGAATGAACCAAAAACAAAAAGGTACACCATGAATAAATAAAAAAACTGTAAATACAATAATTATAATCACA
The DNA here is from genome assembly GCF_900634625.1 of Parambassis ranga. Lineage (NCBI taxonomy): Eukaryota > Metazoa > Chordata > Actinopteri > Ambassidae > Parambassis > Parambassis ranga. The sequence goes on from NC_041034.1 coordinate 21,408,757, forward strand.
ACGTTACAAAAAATAGAAACACGAAATAAATCCATGTACATTGGCTCTTATTTTAGTTGCTATTCATTTTTGTTGTTAAATAAAGAGAGGCAGTTTAACTTGCACAAATTTAACTGCACAGTGCTATCCATATGTTGTCATGCTGCCCCAAACACCAAATGTGAATTAATCCACTGCTGAAAAAATAGCTGCAATTCAGCTTTTTGTTTGAGGTACACAAAGGTTTTATTTAAATCATGTACATATACTTTTGTCACATTTGCTTAGTTCCACAAGCCTTTTTCCCCCCAGACAAACTTAGTAGGTAAAGTTAAAGTAAATGATTTTTTGGCAGTGTTACCCGCTTGTCCACACTTCCATTGAAAGAGCACAATCGTCAGCAAAAGTAGAGAACTCAAACGTGTCTTTTTGCAGTATAAAACTGTTAGAAACTTACAAATCCAAAAAAAGATCTGACAAAACTTATAATGAGCTTTTTTTTACTGCAAACCCACAAGTGTTTAAATAATGAAGAACTGGAGCTTCACATGGTAGTTGCATTTATGTGCTATGTTTCCTCCACTCTACACATCAACTGTAGAAAGGCTGCAAATCAGTCAAGTAATCGCTGAATGTTTGTCACATTTTTGTTTGTCGATCATATCTTTATGGTTTCATGAAGAAGTGCAGGGTTTTTTTTACAATTCTTATTGCTATTAGCTATTGTACATGTTTTCAACCAAATTGAGTGATGAAATGTCCAGACTTTAAGCTTATATGTTTTTTATTGTTAATGGTGCTTTAATGTGCTCACAGGAAGGCAGGAAATATGCCCTAGTGCTAGAAATGTACAGCTCTATCTACAGCAGTTTTTCAACAGTCTGCCATGTTTTTTACTGTTTCAGCATCACACTTTTAAAGTGTGGCAGACGATAATTTAATACACCTGTTCACTTTCTCTCAGCCTGCTGCGGAAATTCTGCAATCTTCTATCTCCCCCCATCTGCCACCTAAGCCAAATTCGGACAGGTGCTAATTAGATATCTGCAATTAATGAAACAGACTCACAGATATTTGCATGCAAATGCATATAGCTTTAGGAATAAAAGAGGGTATAATGTGTAAGGCTGTGCTTGGGCTGAAGATTTATTACAGCCGTGTAAACATCAGTGTGACCTTTCTGAGTTGGCTCAACCTCGGTCTAAATCAAATTTGGAAGGAGGTAAAATTGGAATAAAATCACATCAGTGGAATCCCCTCGCTGTTCGACAAACCTGCAGACAAGGTGAAGGCCTGTCGACGTGAAATGTGCACTGCAAGAGAAACCAAGAAAAACAGGGGGACTGTGGACTTAAACTAATTATGCTGTAGGGGTAACTGCTCAGGAGCCACTAAATCACTTCAGGAGTCGGCCCATAATTGTGTGGCTGGACTGAGATACTTTTCTCCATATCTAGTATTATTTGCCCTGCTTCTACACCTGTCAATTACAATTTGAAGTACATATTTCCTGCAAATTGTGCTCAGATTTACTATTACCTGTCTATTCGGATTCTGCTCTTCCCATTTATAAAAACTGAGTGGAACAAACTGGTGCATTTAATGTGCTGGAAATAGCCCCTAATGGAGGCGTCCCTTTTCGTCAGATGTGGATTTGGCCAGTGTTTCGGACAGCGACTGCTGCCTCCAACATGGTTTTATATTAAGTTTAAACCCCTCTGCTCTCGTCACTTTATTAAGTTGAAGGTTAGACACCTAATGCTTGTCAGGTGAGTCAACTTGAACCATTTGCGACTCGGTGGGGCCACATTTCTGTGTCTGCTGTTCTCGACAGAATTGTCAGCTCTGATCTGTCTTCCTATGGAGGTTGCAAATAACCGAAAGTGGTTCTGAGGGAGCTTTGTTTCTATTGTGTCTTTGGTTTTAAAAGAGAGAGTTTAAAACAGTTTGCCATCAATATCAGAGATGCAGAAGTAGTCTGAAAAAACCACTTGGGGATGTTTAGAGGAGTAGTAGTTCTGGTGTTTGACATTATAAATTCCATCCTCCTCTGGTTTATTGTTAAAATTTTAGAATCTCATATTGAATCTGTCAGGAAGCAACCAGAACCTTCTTATTGTTATTTATTTATGTATTTTAATTTTTTTTGCATCTAACATTTTTTGGTTTAAGCAGGGTTGGCTCACAAAGAAACAATAATATATAAAAAAAATTAATATATATATATATAAAATTATATATATATATATATATATATATATATATATATATATATATATATATATATATATATATATATATATATATAAAAGGGCAATACAGGCAAATGCTTGGGGCCCCAGGCCAGGAGGGCTTAAAATGCACATACATTTATAATTGTTTGTAATTTCAGGCTGTCAAAATAAAGCATTGTTTTGAATTAGATTTCAACTTTTCATTATAGCCATAGAAAAACAGCTCTCACAAGTGAGTGTCACTTTTACAGTGATGAAGTAAATCAACATTTTAATTTAATTATATTTATATTTTATTAATTTAAAATAATTTTGCATTAAATATTATATAGTCAGCTCCAAATCCCATCTCTGCTGTCAATTATCAATTAAAGAAAAAAATGTTCAAAACTATTTTTACTAAAGGATGGTATGGGGTTTATGTAACAATAAACGCAAAGCCAACTGATATTGCCTAATATTTTTTTATATATTAAATGTCTTTAATATCAGTTCATCTCTAAAAACAGTCCAAAAAAATCACACTTAAAAATTGTACTTAATCTAGCTTTAAATTGTGATCACATCACAACCACTTTATATTACACATATCAAAATTAAAAAAATACAAAATCCTAAAATCTCAAAAATAAAGATTTCATTCTAACATAATTTATATATCAAAAATCAAATCTACACTTCTCAGTGAAACTAGAATGCAATGATTGATACAGTTATGACAGTTATTTAAAAATGTGATATGGTACTGCTTAATTCGAAGGTTTTTATGCCAGACATACACATCTAACAAATACTAGCCGCTAATGGTCCGACTTTGTGACCACTGTATCAACAGTTATTTGTGTGCCTAGACTGTGAGACAACTTCCCACTGTGTCAGCTGGAGGAAGTTGTTTTTGTTGTTGATAACAGATAATGGCAAGTACTCAGGAGAAAGGTCATAGCTTTTATGGGATAATGTTCTTCCAAGAGAAAAGACAGAGGGGGAGAGAAAAAAAAATCAGCCCTGGTTCAACTGGACGATGCCTTATAAACAAGAAAAGCCTTCAGCTAAATTGGCTTTATTGATTTTCCAAAGTTAAACAGTGTATGTCAGAAATGTTTTACACTACTTTCAAGATTTTTCCTCCTGTCCGACTTCTATTTATTATCTAAGCAATAGTTCCAGAGAGTCTGGGAGACAGTGCTCTACGCGTTAAAAAAAAAAGAAAGAAAGAAAAGGACAGTTAACCCTTGTGCAACGTTCGCAAACACTACCCTTTCGTGTGACAAAAATGTCCTCTAACTTTTTTAAAAATATATCAGATCAATATTTTTTTGAATATTTTTTTTGCATGGACCTTTTAATTAACTTCAGTTCTGATCAAAAGAAGTAAAACATAATTTTCCCCAGGGTTTTCACCCTTTAATCACCAATTTCTGAAGGGGTGGTGCTGATGAGTGAAAAAAAACACACAAAATGGCTCATTTTTAAAAGAAAAGGTGAATGTGGACTGGATTTTTTTTTTACCTTTATCACAGTCTTGGACATGCCAAACATTAGTAACAACATTGACTTTAATGCATTATTACTTTTTGCACAGCACTAGATTTTCATTTTTTCTCCCTTAGTAAACAAAAACAAAGAAAGCAGGGCTGCAACAGATAGCTGAGAACTTCAACCACATTGACAATTAAATTTTGTCAATGCAAACCTCTGATGTGCTCCTAATTCTATCTATCCTCATCACTCTAAAACAGAGAACCACAACATCCTCTCTGCTACCTCCAGCTCACCTCTTTTCTACTCTCCTCATCGCACAGAGCTGTTGACAACTACTAACCTCCTGCACCTTCTTGACTTCAACCGCCCTGTAACCTCACTGTTCCACTTCCCTTGCTCCCTTTCCTTTCTGTTTTACTAAAACTCACTTTCATTCCTATTTTTTCCAGGTTTTCCTTCATCTACTCTCTGCTCCCACTACAGATCACAACGTCATTTGCAAACATCTTTAAAATAACCTAACCTCCACCTTGAACTCCTGTGTCTGACCTACACCACATTTCACTACAGTTGTACTCCTCTCATACATATCCTGAGCTAGTACCACTAGGTATTAGGCTTATTAAATAATCTAAAATATTTAAATCAATCTAGCCCAAAAGGGCAGTCTTGAACAACCTGACACAGAAATAATGGATTGTTAACACTGCATTACGTGGTACCGACATGTAACACTATACACTGGGCAGTCACATAAATGGCGTAATGGCAACTGAATCAGTGCTACGAGAGCTAAACAAATCTCTTCCACATCTACTGCTCTCAGTCATTTTGATTATCACTAGGTTTAATACCGTAATACTTAAAATAATAGCCGAGTCCCAAACTCACGCCTGTCCTGTTTACAGGCCCAGTCCGATTATGGATTTGGACATATAAAGGCCGGGTCTGATTTACTCATAAGGTGAGGAGCAAATATACAACTATAAAAACATAAAAAACAACAACAATTTATGCCAACAAGTGACGTTGTCATGGAGACACATAAACAAGGCTAAAGAAATGTACGATGACAAGGGATGTGGACAACTTTTCAGCTAGTTCTGGATGGCTTTTTTGCCATTAAAGGCCTTCCCCAAATAGCCGCCTGTCCCAAATATAAGCAGGGACAATTTTGTGATTTAGGCAAATAAAGGCCCGGGCTATTATTTGAAGTTTTGGGGTAATTCTCCTCAGTTTGTAATCATTTAGCAAATGTGCCAACTATACTACAGTAAAAGACTAGATTCTGTGCCTAAAATTAACCAATTCCAACCCTGTTAAAGGTGATTTATTCTATTATCCATCTGACTTAAGCTCAAGCTGCTGAATTCCAACTAATGGAGTCTAGGCCTAAACTAAACCCAAGATTTTAGGAATCCATCCTGGAGCAAGAGATGAAGAGATACCACCTGACCAGTTAATGGTTGAAACATGGGGAAATAATCAAGACACGTTTAAGTTAAAAGTTAAAGCTTAACTCTCCTAACCCTAATATGGTTCAACATAATTCCACAAAAGCTGATACCAAAGCTGTCTTACATTTTCCCCTCCCCCCTAAAAATGACTGTCAATATGCCCTTGACCAAGCATGTGAACTCCCAGCTGCTCAGTAGAGCCAGCAGCAGAAGATCATCGCTGCACAGGGCAAATCCCTGGTGCTTATCCGTGTCTGTGTAACATGTTATGAAAGTTGTTGTGCTACTGGATAAGTGAAACCATTTTCTATTGGCCTTGTTAAAAAGAAGAACTATTGCAATACTGGTCTTGAGAATGTATTTTGCAAAATAGTGAGGTTTAGTTTTAAATACAAAAACAAACATACTGAATGATGCAAAGCAGGGAATTAGACCCTATTCACTTGGAACATGTAATATTTCATAATTGCACAAATTCTGAACATGATTCCCAGATGTGATTAACATTAGAGGAAGGGGGGTTTGGGCCAGTAGGGAGGGGGGTGACTCAAATCAATTCATTACAGGCAGTGGTTTTAGCCACCCTTTTGTCTAATGTGGTATGACAATCTTCCCAATTGACTCCTAGTCGCTTTTATCCATATTAATGAGCACCATCAGCTGGTGGACTGAGAAGAATTCTCTCCTTCCTCTCTTGTCCTCAGACAGTGAAATCAGGTTGCAATAATAAATCAAGGGCACTTATCAATTTTCATCGTGCCTAAACAAGCAACACTAAAACAGTGCGCGTTAAAATGATATCATTCAGAGAGGCACAGTTACACAGGGAGGATCTGTTTCCCCACGAGGGATGTGCTTGCTCTGAAGACTTCAAATAAACATTGTAACACAAATGGTCTGATGTCACTGTTCTAGCAGCAATTTTCATACAAATCTCAAAAAATGCATGTTGATATACTGTATTCATTATTACTTCCTCTGTGCTGGATTAAATGAGGTAAATCTTGATGTTAGGAAGAAAACGTTTTAATGACTACAACTATGTAACTAGTACGTTAAGGTATAAACATGGCATGTTAAAAAGAGACTTTAAGACATGTGACTATGCATTAAACAATGAATTATTCTTAATTTTACATGACTTAAATGGCAACCCAATTCTAAGAAAAAAAATATTTGGAATATAGATTATACAGAATAAAATATACAAAGAAATTTCTAATTCTAATTCTAAACCCAAGTTATGGGCTAAGCTATTTAACTTTTGTAACTACACACCAATGCTACTTATATGACTAAAGTGGATTCCTGTGGTCATGTGCAAAAAACATTATGCACATAATATCCAGGTGGACTTCAGTAAAAATTAACGTATTGGTGGGGGTGCAAAATGGAGCTCCATGACCATTCATTTTCATTATTTCTTTATTAAGTTCATAGGTATGGCTATATTTTGTTTAATTAATGACGGACAGATATACACACAAAGGAAGGATGTCAATGGATTTGTACTTGGCTTAGCTAATATTTTAATTGTTGAAAAGATAAATAAAAAATTCCACAGTGAAGGCAGATGGGGGCATCACAAATTGTCTCAGCTAGCAATAAACAAGTTGCTAATTTGAACATAATCACTGTCTGCTGCATGATAGACATGTTCATGGGAAGGCTTTCCCATTGACGGCCAAGTCTCGTTTAACAGCCATATTTACTGCGTTCTGCTGCTAATTGACTGCTGTAGCTGCTTGCTTTATGTTAAAATTGCTCCATCAGGATTAGTTAAGTCTCACTGCCACGCTGCCCCTACAGAGCGCTTTGAACACAAAGATCAAGAAATATTACATCAACCCCATCCTTGATTCTAAGTATAGCTTAGCTGCACTATCCTTGAGGCGGCATTGGCCAGGGAACAGAATCAATGGGAGGCACTTTTCTCTGCCATATTCCTCCATTAGGGGGATCTGTTTCATTAGAGAGAGTGGGAGGGAGAGAGAGAGCTGACGGCTAGGATCCAGGACCCGAGGAGAGGCGGCAGAATTAGGAATGATTTGCCCGGTCATGGGAGGCCAGTACGTTGCACTGACAGATGGTCGGAGACGTCTCATTCCAGAAATGAGGAAGCTCTCAAGTGGAACAGACGAAGAGTCTAGCATACTGGTTTTCAAGAGCTGCCTTAATGCCCACCAACAGTGCATCAACTCATATGGTTAGGGCTGCAGTCATGAAAGGGTTATGCGATTGTTGGCAAGGTTCCGCAACAAGTAGCGGTGCCTCAGAATCAGGAAAAGTAATACTCTAGTAACTCCAGTTAGAAGTTATTTTCTATATTTTTGTGCGACTGATGTGTCTCTGACTCGTCTGACCTGGAAGTTTGTAAATGTGCAGCAGACTGATTCTTTAAACCTGAAGCAGGCAAAAAGATCCATCACCTCTGGAGAACATGCCCTACATTTACTGAATCACATTTTTAAGCAGATAACAAATAGCAGCCATTTCTACCAGAATATGTATGAGTTATGTATCAAATATAGCAATTAATACTGAGGAGGTCAAGAAATAATGTTATTTGACAGACATACTTAACATAACACATGGGTACAATTAAAAATAATTTCTAGCCTAAAGGAGGGGAAAAAACTGCCTATCCACTAATTAATGTGCAAATATATGCAAAACAGACCTACTTATTGTTGAAAGTACAATTTATGGAAGGTAAAAACCACATTCCACAATGTTTAAATTCCTAGACAGGTGTCAGTAAGCGTAACCTAACCGCACCTCAACAATACCTAAACTGGGATCAGCAAAACTCCACTACTCCCATTCCTTTTCATTATTTGCAGAGGCACATTTTCTAATCTCTCCAATCTCAGCAGTGCTCAAATGCCACTGACCGAGAGTAAACAAACACTTTAGCCAAACACCAAGTCTGCACGCTAACTTTAGCTACAAGAGCCAGCACCGCGCTGCTGATGCTGCATCCAACACCACAGGAACCACAACTCTTCCCAGCATGGCTCCACAGAGGAATCCCTCTCCTCTTCATGTTTATTTTAATAATTAATCACTGTCTTGTTAATTACTGCAGAAAGCTGATAGTCCCAATATACTGGTGCTCACATATGATGTGCAAAGGCTCTGATGTTGGCAAGACATTGACATCAGCAGATACCAGCCTTAAGCCTTAAGATACTTCATTTTAAAATGAAGTATCAGCTATTGGCCAGAAAGATAGAGATGTCATTACATAAATTGACACTGACTAATAATCACTGTTACCCCAGTAGATGCATTCAAAATTAGGTTTGCATTGTGTTATAAACTGCTATCATAGCATTCATCACTACAAGTTTAAGTTTAATTGGGTGGGGAAAATATGTTAATATATTACTCATATATATGAGTATATATCAGCATCAGCTGTTGGCCAAAGGGAGAAGCAGAGATACAACACTGGCAAAAATACAACACTTTGCAAACACAAGCCAAAACAAACAATATTAAAGCTGCAAGCAGCATTGCGGGCCCTCGCACACCTTGCCATCCGCAGGGCCATCGCTGTCCCCTCTCCTATGCTCTCCTCCTCTCATTTCCACAGATATACAACAAGCACATGTTTACAACCAAACTTTCCTGTTAGCAGTAAGTGGCGCTATGACCGTATCATCCTATTAGCATATATACCTGTTCAGACTCGGGTCCATAGCAGTAGTGTAAGATTTTGTCCACATTGCATAAAGTATATGGGTAGTACTGCATAAAACACAGCGAGTTCCTTTGTAATGGCGAATGGTCAAACTTTGAGGCCACACCCCCGCCACACGGTAATACTTTTGAAGGAGTGTTGGAATGCGTCTATTCCCTATGGTGTCCTGAGTGGACACGGTGAATTACAGCTCAATTGCATGAAGTATGCGAGGCGTGAAAAGTTTTATAGCAGGGTCAGAAATCACCACAAATTACGAAAAAAAATCAAAATGGTGGACTTCCTGTTGGGTTTGGAGGGGGGGTCCAAGAGACTTTTTTGTGCGTCTTGGAGTGATACACATGTGTGCTAATTTCCATGATCCTGTGTCAAACTGGCAAGTGGGGCTATGCGTTAGGACAAAAAATACATGGACTTCCTTTGTAATGACGAATGGTCAACTTTGAGGCCACGCCCCCACCACACCGTCAGACTTTTGTAAGAGTTTTGGAAAGCGTCTATTCCCTATGGTGTCCTGAGTTGACACAGTGAGTTTTAGCTCAATTGGATGAAGTATGCGAGGCGTGAAAAGTTTTGTAGCAGGGTCACACATCGCCAAAAATGGCCACAAACTTTCAAATGGCGGACTTCCTGTTGGGTTTGGAGGGGGGGTCCAAGAGACTTTTTTGTGCATCTTGGGGTGATACACATGTGTGCCAATTTTCATGACCCTACTCAAAACAGGCCAGGGGGGCAGGCAGAAAAACCTATGAAAACACAACATTTTGTGTAGCCAGTAGGTGGCGCTCTGTCAAAGCCTCAATATTGTTGTATAGATGTGTTTAGGGTCAGACTCTGATCATACATGTGACATTTGGTACAGATCGGACAGAAAACGAAGAAGTTATAGCGACTTCCTGTTTCCTCTGAAATGGTCAAACTTTGAGGCCACGCCCCGGCCACACCGTCAGACTTTTGTAAGAGTTTTGCAATGCGTCTATTCCCTATGGTGTCCTGAGTGGACACGGTGAATTTCAGCTCAATTTGATGAAGTATGCGAGGCGTGAAAAGTTTTGCAGCAGGGTCACACATCGCCAAAAATGGCCACAAACTTTCAAATGGCGGACTTCCTGTTGGGTTTGGAGGGGGGGTCCAAGAGACTTTTTTGTGCATCTTGAGGTGATACATATGTGTGCCAATTTTCATAATCCTGTATCAAACTGGCCAGAGGGGCTACGCGTTGGGGGCGCTATAGAGTCATTTTCCTATGTGCGTTTCAAACGTCAGCAAATTTCAAAATTTTTCGGGCGAATGAATTTTTCTACCAAGTTTGGTGAGTTTTGGGGCATGTTAAGGCCCCCAAAAATGCGATCTCAGGGGGGGAAAAAAAAAATAATCCTAAGGGTTATAATAGGGCTCTTGCACCATTCGGTGCTCGGCCCTAATAATCCTAAGGGTTTCAATAGGGCTCTTGCACCATTCGGTGCTCGGGCCCTAATTATCAAATCCAGCCTTTGTAATTCAATAACGAGAATTATGAGAACACAAAAAAGTCCATCCTTCAGGCTATGTGCTTGCACCAGTTCCAACCAGCATCCTGTATATGTAGTTAGTGGTCCATATGAATGCATGGAAAACATCTGTTTGACATGAATGTGGATATTTTCCTTACAAAGCTGGTACATGCTGGTAACTACCACTTGCTAGCTCAAAACATTTGCTGTATTTTTTCTTTCACATTCCATAGGCCTGATTGGTTGAACTATGATTGGTACAATGCTTTCCAAATTGTTTTCTAGGACTAGACCTTTCCTGATGTAAACAAATCATCTGGCATGTCAAATTTAGCAATTAGTAGTTTTTAAATTAATTCTAATGTCACTTTATCTTTATGTAAACACAACAACCCTCATGCAGCAAAATTCTCTAATATGTTCCCTTGTTTTTTTTTTTTTTAAGAGAAAAAATAAGAGAGGAGAGGGAGACTAGACATGTGTACACCCGGCTCGCCCGCATGCGCACACTGATTACATGAATGTAGCTATATGTTGTCAAATAGAGATCCGGATCTGGATGCTAAAATAGATGGGCAAAATTTAAATAATTAAAATAATAATAATTTAAATAACGGCAAATTAAAACGACAAATTAAATTACATTTAATAAAATAAAATATTGTGTCTGTATGTCATGGTTTGTTATTTATTGCGTATTGCTCAAAAGCAAGTCTAAATAATAAAATATGTCACTGCGACTAGGTTGTGTGAAAGTCCTCTTAATTTATTCTTAATTGACAAATAAGATATTTTTCAACCACAAATTTAATGATCAATCATAGAATTAAATTGTGTGTTTCTGTGTTCCGAAAATTGAAAAACAAATTCTGGGCTGCAATGTTTTTTCTCTTATCTTGGTAAGAGTGCTCTCAACCACTAGAGAACATGTAAGATACAAACAAAAATAAGAAAGATGGGTTCTTTTATGTTTTTTATGTCGGACTGGCCGAATGTATGTGTAATGTGGCTGGGGGTCACTAGCAGACTTGGCAGCTTACTCATTATAAATGTAGCTGCTAGGTATGTATGTAGCTCAACCCAAACCTGCAGAAGACTGATCAACATAGTGGAAACCTAGGAAACTTTACCCCTGCATTTTGTCCCTACAGACTCTAAGTGCAGCAGTAGATGAGTAAGAGAGATGGGACTGTGCTAAAAAGGAGAAGGAAAAAATTAGGTAGGTGAGTGAGAGTAGTAGAGCGTAAATTGCCTGGCAGAGTGTGGCATGAATGGAATGTGTTCTTGATAAGTATTAATGATATCAGAAAAGTGCAGCCAAACATGCATGGGGAGGGGACAGGCTGTAATGGATGTGGCTGGCTCTCAGAAGTAGAGGATCTAGCTGGACTGCAGCATGGCACATAGGTTTCTGGATATTAAAAATTAATGACTATCTCAGTGATTTACGACAACATGAGGATGCTGAAACCCAGCCTGTGTAAGATGGATGTCTGGAGTATACTAGAAGAAGACTGATGCAAAGCTGGGAGAATACAAGGGAGTTGGGACACAGGGACTCATACCCCCCTATTCTCTGTGTTTTATCCAGTCTGATGGAGTGAGCAACATTATGGCTTCAGTATTATTAAAATTCATTTGACCACACTGTGATGTAAGGTTGCAGTGTTATATTACCCTCACGTCAGTCTTATATCACTGCATTTCCTAATGCTGAGCTGGTAGAAGTGACAGAAAAGCAGGGTCTTCCACCTGCACTCTAGCTGGTAATAAAGACTAGAATTAGAGGGACTGTCTGTGGTGAGGAAAATGATTAATATTTGCAGTGATTCGTTCGAGGACAGCATCTCTGAGACCAAAGAGATCAAACCTAGGCAGTGACTGGGGGAAAAAAAGCAAGCAAGTTGAAGGTGTGATAAATAAATAATATGTGGTTACGGTAGAGTTTTTATGGCGCGGAAGGTGTGATGGCAGGCGGGAAAACAGCTGAGGCCTTTTCAATCACAAGTACAATATGAACCTCGTCTTCACCATATGTCATGTGAAAATATGAGCCTAACTAATCCCTGAGAAAAGAGATGCACATATATATTTTTTTATGTAAGATACAGAGGCAGTGTTTTTATTCCAGTGTTGCTTTTGATTTTGTTTTCATTAGGCTGCAGAAAAACTCCCAAGCACACACACACACAGATACATGCTTTGTCATGATTGGTTGGGTTTGTGAAAAGTATTGGTAAAATAATACATCATGATGCCCATGATCCTGATGTCATGTTTTTAGTTGCAACTAACTACCTATTAGTGTAGTTGGGGAGCACTGCAGTGTTTGGGGTCAACAAATCACAACAGACAGATTTGTAAACTCTACAAATGAAAACTTTTCATTTCTTTCCCAAGCTTTATAGATTTAACCCTTGGAATCCCAAAGCCCACCAGTGTTTTTTTCAACCTGATCTCACAGAAATACGTGACATAGGCACGGATTGTTAACACTGCATTACGTGGCACTGACAGGAAATGTAGTGAAATTACGTGCAGGCACCACGGAAAACTGTCTCCATAGAAAGTCAATGCGGGGCATTTTCATAGGGACACCACGTTTTTTTAATACGTGGGGACACCACGGACATGAGCGCCAATAGAAATGAATGAGGGACTGTTCGTATTATTATTACATGAACTATCTGCTGCTTAAAGGCCACTTCCTCAGCCGAACTAAAAACATGATTATTTTCTATCCCATATGCAGTTAGCTAAAGAGTGCACATTCTCTGTTTTTAAAGAAAATGACGATCTAAATGAAAAGATACACAGAGAATCAAAAGTGCCGATTTGATTACAGTCATGTCTCTCTGACAATTCACGGCTACTTGCCAACTATTTTTCTATGTTCTCAGTTCTATGTTCACAGTTGTTACAATGACTTTAATGTGTATGACTAATCACTTACACCCCACCATGTTTGTTATAATCTTTTCACAGTGGAAAGACGAGGCCTCCATCTCTGCAGCCAGCCTGATTTCAGTCCAAGGCATCTACTCTGCAACTTAGATCTACAGCCACGTCAAAATGCTTCAGATGATCTAATAAAATACAACAGTTACACAAAGAAATCCAACCAGTGTCATGTGAGTATAGTTTTTTTCATCTAAGCATGTTAAAAGCTAGGTTAGGCCTCAAGCTACTGTGTGCTGCAGCAGTTCAGACTAATCAGTTCCTTTTGAGGAACTACTGGCTGCATGGGCCTTTTTAGGAGTGACTTGTATAAGTATCTTAAAACTTAAGTTACATGCAAATGGTCACAATGACATGCTTTTCTTACTAATGCCATGTAACCCTCTTTTACATCAGATTTTATGTTATACTGACACTGATAGTGGTCTGGCCACAAGCTGGTCTGGTCTTGCTGTTCAACAACTGTCATGTGTGAACTGTGTAGCTGTTGGCACACCTGCCTTTCCTGAGGCCATCGCGAGATAGATAGGTGGTTAGGCCATCTGGTTGGTGCTCATATATGTAATAGAACTCTGTTCAGTACACATTGGTAGCAAGTTCCTGGATCTTCTATTGACAACATATAACAGCAAGTAGCCCCCTAAACCTCAGAGGCCAGATTCTGCATTTTCATGGGTTTTGTCAGTTTAAGGTCAAATCAGGGGATTGACCTGAAAACAGGGAGCTGCAAATCTGGTTCTAACATATGTGACAGAGTTCTTCAAGGGCTTTCAAGAACACTTAGTTGTTGCTGACCAATTGTATTGCAGAGTTATGGCCATTTAGATTTCCGAGGTCAACAGGTCAAAGTAAACTTTGGCACCCTCTAACATGGTCCCAAGTGTTCTTGAAAGCTCCTGAAGAACTCTGTCACATATGTCAGAACCAGATTTGAAGCTCCCTGTTTTTGGGGATAGCCTCTGGAAAGGCAGGTGTCCATGCTGATCGACTGGACCATGGAGCAACACAAATTAAAGCTTCAAGCAGCGATGACGGGCCCTCGCAGTCCTTGCGGTCCACGGGACCAGCAGCTGCCGCCTCCCCTATTGTCCCACGACCTCTCTCCCCCCAGTAGCGGCATGAGCTGTGGTCTGCATGCCAGAAGAGTACACCAAAACACACACATAGAAAAGACAGGTCCTCCAGCCAGTAGGTGGTGCCGTGACTGTAACATATCAGCATATCAGTGTGTGCAGAGCCAGATGTTCAGCATGACTGCAAAGTTTCATCCACATAGGATGAAGTATGAGGGAGATACAGCCACAAAAACATCTATTTCCTGTGCATAGGCGAAGGGTCAATTTCGTGGTGGCGCCACAGCCACAGCGTATGACGAAGTGATGCGTTGTTGATAACTTTTGGTCCCTAACCCCTTAAGGGCAAGTGCACCCATTTTCAGCTGGATTGGACAAATCCCCCAGGAGGAGTGCCCAAAGGTGCGGGGAGTGCTGCGTTTGTGATAAGGTTTGGTCCCTAACCCCTTAAGGGCAAGCATACAAATTTTCAGCCATATCAAGGATAGTTTGGAGGAGTTTGCAAAAGCGCGGGGTGTGCAAATTGGAACATGGCGAGGTTATTCCAAGATTGCCGACGCCCAGTAGGTGGTGGCATTTTTTTTCCAAAGGCATGTTTCCTGGCATGAGGCAATACAACAGCGTACCAATTTTGATTGGCGTAGTTGTTACGCTGAATATTTTCAAATATATAAAAAAAAAGAGAATAACAAAAATAATAATAATAATAATAATAATAAACGCTTGCATTTCAATAGAGCTCTCGCACCATTCGGTGCTCGGGCCCTAATAATGGCCTGGTCTGATGTGTCTTTTTGACATCACATGGAAGTGGGACCATGCATGTCACTTACCTGTGGAACACAGGGCCCCAAGCTGCACTATGGGCAGAAGGCTCCTAGTGCTCTATGGGAAGAACCCAATAAGCAACAGCTACTACAGGTCACACATGACAGTTTTTGAACTGCCCCTATGCCTTTATACCAGACCACAATCAGTGTCAGTAAAACATAAAATCTTATGTAAAAGAGGGTTACAGCTTGTCATTGTGACCATTTGCAACTTAAGTTTTAAGATACTTATATAAGTCAATCCTAAAAAGGCCCATGCAGCCAGTAGTTCCTCAAAAGGAACTGATTAGTCTGAACTGCTGCAGCACACACAGTAGCTTAGGCCTAACCTGACTTTCAACATGCTTAGATGAAAAAACTATAATCACATGACACTGGTTGGATTTCTTTGTGTAACTGTTGTACTTTATTAGATCATCTGAAGTATTTTGATGTGGATGTGTTTCCACTGTGAAATGATTATAACAAACATGGTGGGGTGTAAGTGATTAGCCATACACATTAAAGTCATTGTAACAAATGTGAGCATGGAGAAAATGTGAACATGGGCAGTGGACACTTTGTCTTCAAAGTTCATGTGTTAAAAGCAGAAATGTGCTCCTAGTGTGCAGCTATTTGTGAATTTCCCCTGCATGGGGCTAATAAAGGATTATCTTTTCTTATCTTATCTTATTTGCTTTGCATTTTATTGACAACTCACTGACAGTAACTACAAGTTGAACAGATTTTGGTGGTGGAGATACCACCATGAAAACGGCCGTCATTTAGCGGACGGTGATGTCAATCTGCTGTCTTGATATGACAGGTAAAATTAGCATGAAGCACATAGCAAATAGTTGGCAAGTAGCCGCCAAATGAATGACAGCTTGATGAGGCGATAGATAACACGTGAAGTCTGTTGCCGTGGAAACATATGGTTTATACCGGTTGTCTTCTTCAAAACTTTGCAGATATAAATACTATTGTATTATATTATCTAAATACTATATATCATAATATTAATATGTTTACTGTTGTGATTACTACCAATATGAAGTGCAATTTAAATATTAATACACAACTACATAGAAAACGATATGAACAAATGTGCACCAGGCAAAAGATTGACACGGATAAATATGTAGAAGATTTTGGAGATGAAGTATACATAAAACAAGGAAACCAAGAAAAAAATATTGTGTATTTAGGTGAAATCGCTTAGTGAAATGCGTTGTCGCAGGCAATTTACGTCACCACCAGCAAGTTGCATTACCATGGCAACGTAACAACGCTTCCGACCAGAGCAAGTCTTTCAATCCAGTCGTTCTCAAAAATGAAATAACCACATGATCACTTCAACAAACATTACACACACTACTTCCACACGCCCTATTTCCCATTATTTCATAAGGAAATGCTGTCGCACACAATTCTATCAAGCACTGTTGCATTAGAAAAAACTTTTATCGATCAAATAAATGTGTATGTCGACATAGATGGTCGTGTTGGGCTGGTTTGTCTCGTAGTTCGTGTAATAATAATACGAACCCTCATTCATTTCTATTGCCGCTCATGTCCATGGTGTCCACAGGTATTAAAAAACTGTGGCGTCCCTACGAAAATGCCCTGCATTGACTTTCTATGAAGACAGTTTTCCAGGGTGCCTGCAAGTAATTTCACTACATTTCGTGTCAGTGCTACGCAATGCAGTGTTAACAATCCGTGCATATGTCACGTATTTCTGTGAGATCAGGTTCTTTTTTTCACTTAAATAATTACAAAGAAAGTCATAGTTTGAGCCTTCTTTTTGTAAATAACTTTACCCTGAACCTACTGACCAAATTATGTTTACACTACCAAGTAGTCGATTCACTTTGTATCAATTTGTGCCAAACTTTGGACAGTTGGTTTGGCTTTTTCTTTCATTTATTTCCTGTTTTGACATTTGTATTTCATTTCCTGTTTTGGTCTGTTTTGGAGTGTTAGGCTGGGGTCCCAAAGAACATGTTTGCATTTTTCTTCCATCCTCAGTGCAACCTGTGGGAGGGGCACTGCCTGTCTGGACCTTAGAGTTTATGTAAAATCATTTCTACATACAATATGTCTTGCACTCCAGCCACTACATAACTTAATAATAACTAATATAATAATATTAACTTAATCACCTGTGGGGAGCGAGGGAGGAAGAAGAGGATTGCTCTGCCACTCCTCAGCTTTCATTTCTTCCACTCTCTAAGCACACATTTATAGTGTAATTATTTATATTTATATAATTTATGTATTATATATAAATGCAGCCAAATCCCCAATAAGGCCATCTCAATTACATATGGCTCTATTTTTTTATCTTTCATCTTTTCACTGAGCAAAGTGGGAGACGGCTTCTGGGGTAGGGGAGCCCGGGGCTTGTTGTCACACAGGTAAGTTGTCACACTTGCAATAACTTGACCACAAAGGGGATCAACTCAAAAGTGGAATACTAGTTTTGTGCTTAAACATAATGTGATGTCACATACAGCCTGGGAAAACCAAAGCATACTGTCAACTGAGGTGAGGACAAATTTCCCATTTTTCACATATGAAAGTAAAAAATAAGAACTGAATATTTTTGTAATTGTCTGCTTAAAGACACAAATATCCATTATTTAACATTTGAACCTGAGAGAATAAAGTGTTTGGCCAGACTTGAGTTACATAGCTGCTTCAAGCTAACTTACAAGCTAACAAGCTAAAATATGGCTAATATTAGCAAATATGGCTAAGTTTGGGGCAACTTGTCACACTACGTGAGTATATGCAATAATAGACACAGAGAATCTGCTGGTTAATGGTTGTTCAATTTGTGATAAATGGAACTGCTGCTGTCAGCTCTTTCCACCGTTTACTAGTGTGCTCATATGAGAGGTGGGTGCGTACGTGCTCGTAGCATAATACATACGTATACATACGGCCCTTCCACTGCAGCACATGTTGCGCGCGCACACAAGTTTAGAAGATGTGTCGCTGCTAACTGCAGAAACAGCAGCGAACAAAAAAGTGGAGTTTGTTTTAGGGACCAATTTCTCTGTTTTCTTTTCGTTTTCAGCCATTGCTTCCTATCAGGGGGGCTGTCATTGGTTGGTCGTGTTTACATTAAGCGCACTGAGAGTTGGCTGAGGAAAAAAAACTCATGCATCTGCGCTAACATAAAACTTCAATTAATACAAAGTGCTCTATGGACGATAAGATGATCTCTCTGCCTTGGCAGATCGCCAACACTTTCTAGTCCTTCACGATCTTTTAACGCTATATATCGCACACCCCTATGTTAAATGCACATTTTTACTTGTGAATGAAATCGACTTAATTACCACTGGAGAAGATGCGCACAATGGTTAGCGTGCACTTTTGCATAGTGTCATTACTGTGCAAAGGAAGACATCACTTATCTACATCACTTCTGTTTGATCAGGAGACAAAACATGATGATAGTGTTTCTGTGCAGGAATAGTCACTTATTCTAGGGTCTCTCAAACTTTAACCAGGAAAGCGTGGTGACAAAGCCACTCAGAGTGTGTTTTCTGTGTTGAGCCTGTTTCGGTATTTTGTGTTCGTGGTCTCAAATGTGGTCTCGCAGAGGTATGTTGAATGGAAAGACATCATTGCATGACAGGAAGAATTTAGAGAGAAAAAGCCAACCTAATCTGGACTGCAGATCAGCATCGCACAAGAGCTCCAGAAGTTTATCCTGCACCACAGGTGGCAGATCACTCATATTTGGTTGGTGAATGGATCTTGTACCCATTGCTTTTTCGTGTGGTTCGATTTTGAGGGGAAGTATGAATCAAAATGACACAGTTCGCAGCTGCCCCAAATCCTCACACTCATCAACCAGAGATGACAGACACACCGCAGAGACAAAAACAGGATCAGCGCCAAACAGAATCACTCTTCTACATGATCTGATTCTGACTGACACTTAAAATTATATTGGCAAAGGTCAGCAGACAGCCCAGTTGTAACCTTTCCACACACAGTTTGAGAAACACTGGTTTATTCTCTGGCCTGAACTTCAAAACTGTCAGCTTGTCTGCACCTATGTAAAGCATAAAAAAGTGAAATTTGACATTTTTTATCATTGTAACATGCTGCATGTACAACAAGATTTAAAGTGTCAAGCAGTTTAAGGTGTACAGTCATACATGCATTCAACAATATAAACTATAAATGTTATAAATACAACTTTCGACAAAATGCTACGTAGTATAAAAACGATTAAAAAAGCTGTACTAGATAACTAAAAGTAAAAGTTAAAACAACCTAACCCAACCCCATACATTCTTCCCACCTATTGCACATTCCTGTGTAAGCAGCAATTCTTTTGAGTGTAGTTATGGTTGCTAAGTGTAGTTATGGTTGTTGGGTGTCGTTATGCTGGCCCTTACTGAGACAATAGAAAAAAATAGACACTAGTAGTTCTTGGGAGAAGGTAGCCAACGATCTTCTGCGCCAAGTTTATGACCCTCTGGAGCACTTTTCTCTGAGCCGCTGTGCAGCTACTGAGCCACACACTGATACACTAGGTCAGGATGTTCCCTATGCAGCACCAGCAGAAGGACAGCAGGAGTCTCTGAGTGATGTTATTAAGAACAAGTAGAGTATCTGCCTGGCCTTCTTCAGCAGTTCAGAGCTGCTGGAACAACTGTTCTGTACTGGTTGTGCGAAGTGTAGTGCAGTCTAATGCACAATTGCAGATAGGGCACACTCAGGGCATATACAGTATGTTCCCCTGGAGAACAACACTAGAGAACTGGGACACCCTATGGTCTTGTATCCTTCAGCAAGAATACACAATTGAGAAGCACTAGGGCAGGTACTACAATTATCATGACAATTATTACAACTGTCACAAGCCTTAGTTTTAGAGGTCATGTGTTTTTTCCCATGGACATGGTAGTTGTCCTGTATTTTTGTGCTAACTCCACCTCACCATATAACAACAGTGCCATACTGTCTCATAAAAGTCCTCCACATGTTCTTGCTCCCTTACGTGACACTCAAGACATGGTACAAATTTAATAAGCTAATAGACAAATATTTGGGTCCAGCTTAGGATTTTGAGAACTAAAACATTAGCCATAAAATACAATTTCTGCATTCAAAAGAGTTTTAGTTTTAGAAAATGAATGATGTTAAGGCCCTCAATTCCATCTTTATTATTCTTAAGCTGTTCCATACTCCACGAGAACAGAGAACTCGCTCCTTGCTCCCTGGGTGGCTAGAGTAAAATAAAAAGTTTGTTTCGGCACAGAGGTACCATACTTCACGAGAAGCGTGTGTGCATACGGCCCGCCCACGCAGCGCATGTTACACACAAAAGGTTGACAATGCAATTGTATTGCAAATTGTGCAAACAGTCATGGTTACCTGGCCTAACAAGCTGATAATGCTCAGGGAAGAGGCATACTTCTACGACTGTAGAGCAGACTTCTGCTCTGTGTGAATTTAATTCTGTGAACATGTGGATGACTATCTGGAATAATACATCCCGTCTCACGGTGTTTAATGTGTGCGTCCAGCCATTGTAATGCCGTGATCAATACTGGGATTCATTTTTATCACCACTCACACACAGACGCTCTCCTCTGTGCGCCCTGTTTTTCCTTCCAGGAGCTGTTTGCCAGCTGCTCATCTACACTGTTCGTCATCATTGTACTTCCTCCCTGTCTGTGTGTTCTGCACCTGAAAAAGCCCTTGCAGGGCTCTAGACTAACTTTTTGCACTGGTTGCACTGGTGCGCCTAACTTTTTTTCTTAGGTGCACCGGCACAGAAGTTAGGTGCACCGCATCACACTTAACACTGCAGTTTGTTTGTAAATTAAAAAAATGATTACAATTATATGTACCATTATTTATTTAATAGTTGTGATTGAGATATATTCTGTTTTCTTCAACACATTTCTAATGTAGCTACAGTATTCTCTTCTCTCATCTTCCTCTCTTCTCTTCCTCTTCCTCAGTGTCTCCTCTCTTTCTAAAGCTGAGCTCCAGCTGACAGGCTCCAGCTGTTTTGCAGCGAAACGCTGTGCGGTCCAGTCAGAGGGCCGTATGAGTTCTGCACACACGTTTCAAAAAATCCGGGCCGAAACTTATTTTGTTCTCGTTTTCGTCACCTCGGGTAACAGATCTCTCTGTTTTCGTGGAGTATGGAACGAGCTTTAGCACACAGCATAAGCTCTGCGCAGCATATGTCTGTGTATTTCTTCTTCTGGATTTCCTGCGGCCTCGGTCTAACTGCAGCAGACAGGTTTTCAAATACACACAGGGGTCCCGCCCTTCACCGTCTCTGATTGGTTTAGACCACGATATGAGCCTGATGTGTCTGTTGTTGGACCACAGGGAGACTTTTAAGAGTCGCGGAGAATGTGTCTCCAACAGCTGGTTGCACCGGTGTGACCTCAGATATTTTTTGGTTGCACCATTGAAAAATTAGGTCAATTAGTGAGCAATGTGTGCCATGGGTCAGGCACACAACTGTCACATCGCTAACCTGCCCCACCTGGGAGGAGGGCCACAGGGAGCCCTATTACAAAGGGACTGTCAGTAGTGGCAGAAACTCTCATTTGACATTTTAAGAAGTGTCCCCATCAGTAGCTGAACAACAGTGACACAGTTTTACTACTTGCTGACAATGTCATTAAGTTGAGTACTGCTCTCCTGAAGGACAATGGTTATATGTTAAACAGGATTTACCATCTTCTCCCACAACCAGCTTTCAGTCAGGCTGAAGATCAATGTCACATATAATGCAAACTGGAGCGCTGTCAACTAAAGCTGAATGAAGAGATTTTTTTCTGGGCCACTTTCACAGATGTAAACAGGCAGGAGAGTGTTATGTAGGTATTTACTGATCCAAATTGTAGGTTCAGAGCAGGTAAGTGTGTCTACTGTACAATGTCATCCACTGTCAATGTAGATATGGATAAGGAAGGACGACCGATACTCATGGACAGCTCCCTTACAAGTGGCAGGACTCCACCTGGTGTGTAGTTACAGGTCAAGGCAGAGACACTTCACACTTCAGCAGACACAAGCAGCTGTAGGTCGGAAGCCAGCCTGTGGCCATTGTCCTTATTTTTGCTCTCTGAGGCTGGAGGTGAGAGAGGGTAGCGTGAATCACCTGTGTGTCTTGCCCTACTGATAGAGCTCACTTGCAGGTGAAAGTAAACGGTGGGTGACACCATGTGTCACAGGAGTGTCTGCAGCCTTTGGCAGGTCAACAGCGGAGTTTGCCGAGACAAGGACTGCAGGGTTTAAGAAACCTTTTTCAGACAGGGAGGAAAAAAATGTGAGTTGGCATTTAAAGGTCTGGTTGGCTGCCTTTGTATATGTGCGAAGTGAATGGTTCACAAGTGGTTTGAGGACCATCTGTTGTAAGTCAGCTAAATGACCACCTGCACAGGAACAGTCTGCTCGATGCTTTCCAGTCTGGATTCAGAGCCCATCACAGCACAGAAACAGCACTGCTTAAAGTCACCAATGACCTCCTCATGGCATCAGACCGGGGACTCGTCTCTGTACTTGTTCTACTGGATCTCAGTGCTGCCTTCGACACCGTAGATCATAGCATCCTGCTACACAGATTAGAACATGAGATCAGGATTACAGGAACAGCACTGCGCTGGTTTAAATCATACTTATCTGACAGATTTCAATTTGTTCATGCTAACGATGTTTCTTCCACAGGTACAAGGGTTAACCACGGTGTTCCACAGGGTTCTGTGCTCGGACCGATCCTGTTCACCCTCTACATGCTCCCTCTAGGAAACATCATCTAGAAGCATGGCATAAACTTTCACTGTTATGCTGATGATACCCAGCTGTATCTATCTATATAGCCTGAAGAAACAGAGCCGCTAGTCAGACTACAGGCGTGTCTAAAGGACATAAGGGACTGGATGTCCTCCAACTTCTTACTATTAAACTCGGACAAGACTGAGGTCATTGTTTTTGGACCTAAACATCTCAGAACTAGTTTATCAGATAATACTTTCTCTCTGGATGGAATTACTCTGGCCTCCACTACGACTGTGAGGAACCTTGGAGTCATCTTTGACCAAGACATGTCGTTTGTCTCTCATATTAAGCAGGTCTCCAAGACCGCTTTCTTTCACCTGCGTAATATTACTAAGATCAGGAGCATTCTCTCCCAGAGTGATGCTGAAAAGCTCATCCATGCTTTTGTCACTTCAAGACTGGACTACTGCAACTCTTTATTGTCAGGATGTCCACATTACTCCATCAACAGTCTGCAGCTGATCCAGAACGCAGCAGCTAGAGTTCTGACAGGAAGCAGCCAAAGGGATCATATCTCTCCTGTCCTAGCGTCTCTTCACTGGCTCCCAGTGGACTCAAGAATACACTTCAAGATCCTTCTTCTAACCTACAAGGCTCTTCATGGACTTGCTCCATTGTATCTGCAGGACCTGATTGTACCATATGTTCCTAATAGGACACTCAGATCTCTGAGTGCAGGTTTACTTGTAGTTCCTAGGATTCATAAAAGTAGAATGGGAGGACGAGCTTTCAGCTATCAGGCACCGCTATTATGGAACCAGTTACCAATCTGGGTCCGAGAGGCAGACACTGCCTCCACCTTTAAGACTAGACTTAAAACTTTTCTGTTTAGTAAGGCGTACAGTTAGCCTTAGACCTAGTGTGTAGCACAGCTATGCTGCTCTAGGCCTATGTTGTCGGGGGGCACAAACATGATCCACTGAGCAGTTTCCCTCTCACCCTCTAACCTCTCCCTTTCTCTCCTTAGTCTGGCTCACACTGGTCCCAAGACCTGCATGCTGACCTGCAGTCCGGCCCGTGAAGTCTCTCTTGCCCTACGTTGTCGGGGGGCACATACACGATCCTCTGAGCAGTTTCCTCTCCTTAGACTGGCTCATACTGGGTAATATCGTTTCATAATCTGTTTACTGTCTTCCTCGTAGTTCTGTGCCTCGCTCTCGCTCTCTCTCTCTCTTTACAGGTCTCAACACCCATGCTGACCATGCTGACCTGCAGTCCGGCCCCTGTTGTCGGGGGGTACTGATGAAGAATCTGTCTTGTGATGAAGAATCTGCTTTGATTACCATTTGCTAACCTTTTGTTATCTACCCCCACTGATCAAGCTGGCTAGTGTTGATCATTTCCTAACCTCTTCTTGTCTACCCCATTGATCAAGCTAATATACATTTCTTTGCTAAGGTGTCGCAAAGCGTCTAGAAACCTGGACCTATTCCCTACCCCCTAGTGGTTGAGGTGTTACTCCTCCTGTCTATTGTTGACTCTCCCAGACCCCAGACCTTGTGACTCCACTCCTTTGTTCCTTTCATCCTGTCTTTGTAAAGTCTCTTCCTGACCCCTACCTGTGAACACACCCACCACCTTTTATCCCACCTGTATAAATGCTGTATCCTTCCAGTCTGGCTCATACTGGGTAATATCGTCTCATAATCTGTGTTTACTATCTTCCTCGTAGTTCTGTGCCTCGCTCTCTCTCTTTGCAGGTCTCAAGACCTGAATACTGACCTGCAGTCTGGCCCCTGATCTCTCCTGTGCTCATCAACTTCACTAGCCCCTGCTGCTCATCTTTGCTACCAAATTACTATTCCTACTTATGGACTGATGATATATATAGATATCTATTGCAATATAATCACTGTTTCATCTTGCTGTCATGTTTGCTCTGTACTGTATCATGTTTGTATCATGTTTTGCTCCTCTCTCTCTCTCTCTCTCTCTCTCTCTCTCCTCATCCTCTCTCTCCTCTCTCTCTCTCCTTCATCCTCTCTCGCTCTCTCTCTCCTCTCTCTCTCTCCTTCATCCTCTCTGACTAGCAGCAGGACTGGTTCCCCCTTAAGTTGACGGGTCCTGCTCAAGGTTTCTTCCTCTTAAAGGGAGTTTTTCCTTGCCACAGTGCTCTTAGGGGGGTTCCTGTGAAGCGCTTTGAGACAATGTCTGATTGTAATATGCGCTATATAAATAAAACTGAATTGAATTGAATTGAATAAGGTTAAGGTGTTGACTTGCCTAGATTCTCCAGATCTCAATCTAATTGAGTATCTGTAGAATGTTCTGGACAAACGAATCCAACCCATGGAGGCCCCACCACACAACTTCCAGGATCTCAGGCTTGGTGCCAGATACCATACCACACCTTCAGAGGTCTAGGGGACTCCATGCCTTGATGGATGAGAGTTGTTTTGTATCATTTTTGCAAAAGTTGTCAAGGTTATAATGGGAACTTCTTTGAGGATTTCTGTCCTTACTTTTACATTGAAGATTACTTACCGATTGACTGATGATGCTAAGAAAAAAAAACATCAATCATGACCATAGCTGCCACTGATGTCCCTAAGGTCGGGACATTTGTATGTTCTCCAGGGTGCATATAATCAAAAAATAATCACAGAGATCTGCAGAGATATTGTATAACACCAAGATCACACAGCATGTTCGGTGTGTGTGGGTGGATAATAACAGGTTCCTGTTGCTAATATAATAGACTTTGATCAGTACAAAGGTTGCATTGCAATAAAGTGAGTCGTCATCTGCAAAACTTTTGTCACGATAGCCAATAAAAGGATTTTAGATGCGTGTCTATAGAAGGTTGTACAGTATAGGTGCTCAATGCAGCTCAGATATTTACTTTATGAACATGTTGTATATTCAAAAGTTTTTTCTTAAATACCCTATACTGTAATATCTGTTGTATATTATTCAAACTGTTAAATGCCAAAAATCCTTCAGAGGTGGCAAGAAATGTTCATGATAACTGACATTTATTATGTTAATTTATCTACAGTTATTGAAAAATTAAAAGAGAATTTAGATAGATACAGTAGATATACTTTACTAGAGTAGTTTACAAATAATTGAGCAAAATTTAAAAATCCTTAAAAATGCCTGCAATATAAAAAAGATATAAACACAAGTGGAAAAATAAAATATGTACAATATATAGTGGAATAAAGATCTGTGCAATTATGTATACAGTTGGATGTGTAGTAAATATGTATATTTGAATAAATAAATAGAAACAACATATTGTGCAGAAGAATTCAAATTTACTTTTGGACTTTTGGACTCCAGTAATTCTTAAATCCTGGCAACATCTATGCTATTGACATGTGTAATGAACTGTCTGAAAAATTACATGATTAAACAAACAATATTCCTCTCAATATTTTACTTTCATCTCATTTTAGTGCCCACTGATTCAATAGCAACGCCCTCTTGCTTCATAACTGGCAACAACAATAACAGAAGAGCCATAGCTGGGAGCGATTATCTCACACATTATGCAACAGAGTCACTTCATTTGGTGCTTAATTGTCACTGCTACTCATTCATTGAAATAGACACACAAACACACACACACACGGCAGCATCAGGACTAGGCTTGTTTAGCTGGGTGTGTCACCCAACCTCCTACTTTTCAGCTAATTAGATATTTAGATATTTATCACAACTGGCACACTGATGCAAATACTGGCATCATTCCAGCTAATTATATATATATATATATACTAATTAGAAGCCATTATTCACAAAGAATCATATTAAATTACCTACAAAATTCTAGAAACACACAGGTCCTGAGAATATATCGTCTAAGATTTGGCAGTTCTGTCTTTAACATGATTTAGTTTTATTTTTTTGAAGCTGTGTTGAATGATGCTAATTATTCCGCTGCTAACATCTGCTGTTGGCTGTGGCTTTCTTTGTGTCAGAATGACACTGCCCTTCTCTGTCTTAATAATACAGCCCCATGGAAGCAAAATTATCCCCTAGGAATTCTGCCAGCAACAGGAAATCATTCAGATGTAGCAATTGTTCATTAAAAATATATTGCTTGGATTACACAAATGTCCTATGTTTCTGTGGCCTACAAGCATTTAACCCTTCTGTAAATTAGCTCCTTTAAAATGTTTTTGCACACATGCTTCACTCGAGAAAAAACATTGCTGCCTTCCAAATATTTCAATGTATATACATTTGTTAAGGTTAGAGTGTAATATTCAGGTAATGAACATTAGTAGTAGTTTGTTCAAAAGACATAATATTGCAGAGCATACTAATTTTCCATTATGTCAGTCGAATCAGAGGTCAACTCACAGCTCATCTGCAGCATGCTCCAGGCATGTCCCAGTTATTTGTCAGAATGTGTGGACAATGCTATCATACGCCAGCAACAAAAGCCTGTTTTCCCCATTGCGCAGAAGCTGGGATGATTTCTCTGCTGCTTTCAACACCATCCAGCCCCCACTACCATCACCACACTCCTCTCCATGCTTGGAGAGAAGCTCAAAGGATAGCACAGTTTCCTGGATTACAGAGAAAGCAGCTTTCTGAAAGGCATGCTGGCGCACATTGGATACATTGCAGAGCAGCGCAGGTGGAGGCCCCGGGTAAACTGTGTTGTCAGCTCTTGTGAGTCCACTTTCTACACCTCTTCTATTTAAGATTCAACCCAGGGTCATGGTGGCCCTGCAGCTTTTTTTGATGGCCCCTGTAACTGTGAGAAAAACACCAGGCTGTCAAAAGTAACAAAACTGACAGCCGTTGCAAGAGCGACCGTTTGCAAGCTTGACAAAGGAGCTGGAAGTTGATTTCAGCCTGGGTGAAGCGAGTGAAATGGATGGACTCAGAGGAACCAGCAGACTTAACAAGCTCTGCTAATCAGGCCAGCAGCACATTCGTAATGGCTGAGAATGAAGACAGGATTAACAGCCTGTGCAAGAAGAAGCCAGTAAAGGATGAAGAACTCTCTCTGGTGCATGATCACCTTCCACCTCATCTACCCAAGATGCTGCTCATCTGTGTCAACAGCCATCAGACCACAATAATTCTTCTCCAAACACCTCCCACCTCTTTTAGCTTGGAGCCAGCTGAACTTTGCTGCCCTGTTCTGACAGATCAGAATCCATGCCAGTTATCTACGGGTGAGAAGTGGGGTACACCCTGGACAGGTCACCAGTTCATCACAGGGCAACACACAGACAATGTCCAGCAAAAGTACGCATGTTTACAGCCTCTCTCAGTGAATTCTGTTTTTATAATAACGTTATATTTATACAACCCTGTGTGTTAGTATATACAACAAGACTAAAAATATTATTTGTGTGCCCACTTTTGAGTGACAACTCACTCATAGTTGCCCGCCCACCTCAGCTCCACTTCAATACCACAATTTGGCCTTTGACCAGGAGTGACCCTGCCAACATGGCTGCCAGGTAGAAGCCTCCCCACACAGATTTAAAATGGTTCTTTACAAACCTGATAATTCATGTTTACAGCCTATGCACTTGACACCTGTCATCACTGTCAGGTGAGATGCAGATGCATTCCCATAATCCTGCACTTTGTGTACACGTCTTTGCAGCTATTTGTATGAAGTTTGGTTGCCAGTGTAGCCTTTATTGTATGACTGGATGGAGCAGGGAATGGGATGGGGGTGGAGGGGTGCGGGGAATTGAGCAGCACACCTGCTCTATTCTTATAAAAAGTACAAACCAGCCATAGTAATAAGAACACATGAAAAAACACACTGTAGATTAACAGCCTGTGTGAGATTAATTAGAGATTTATTATAGAGGATTAAGTGCAAAGATGTTTTCCTCCTTCTAAAGCAGTACTTGAAGTGTGTGTGTGGGGGGTGGTATGAAAATACTTATATATAAATATAAAATAATTCATCACTTACGCAACCCCTCCTGATGCTAAATTTGAGAATTTCGGCTCTGTGCATCCTCAACAAGACATGCAGATCAATAACATTCAAGGACAAAGAGCTGACCAGGCTTCTGCACATAACTTGTCACACATTATAACGGGAAATATAGCGTGTGCGTTTTTTATATAGGTTATGGTGACCTCTAGTAACGCTTGCACTTGATTAGCTGCGCGGACCTGCACACGCTGCTGTGGAAGCCAAGAGAGGCGAAGAAGAGTAGATATGATTGTGATAATGAAATATAGACTTACTTTAAGACGGCGCTCTCCCCCTGTCTGACGGTGATGTTGTCCTTTAATACAGAATCCCCGCTTCTGGCTGGAACTCCTGCAGGTACAAGGAACAACAATTTAAGTCCGAGGACGACAAGACATTTCCCAGGCACCGCCAGATAGCCACAAATTCCCATCTTTTTCTGTCGCTGCGCAACTTCCAAGAAAACTTAAAAAACGTTGGGCTAATTCCTATTTCTTTAGCGTGTTGAGCTGCGCGGAGACAAGGCGCAGCAAAAAAGCAATGCGTACTGGCGCTCGACCTGCTTTTTTTTGCTCCAAGTAAACGGGCTTGTTATGAAATATCACCACTGTCCGTGTCGATGAACGCAGAACAGAAAAGTGTCTTTCCGCAAACCAGCCAGCAGCCGCTCTAGGAAACTGAGGAGAGGAGCACCGTGTCTCTCGGAGAAATGCGCACCGTCTCCCCGCTTCAAACTGTAATCGCCGTGAAATGGATGCTCTCGCGGAGAGGCATCAGCCAACTCTCCTGTGTGTTTTTTTCCTTCTGTCCTCTCCCCTTTTGGTGTTCTATTTTCTTACTGTCGTATGGGTGAGACTGTAAAAAAACTGCGAATAGTCAAACCCTGTTTTTATTCGTTAAGCTCCAGGAGTACTCCTCTCTCCTTTCTCTCCTCATCTCTCTCTCTCTCTCTCTCTCTCTCTCTTTTAGTCGACAGGTAGGATTGTATGTGGACCATTATGGTCTTGCATCCTGCGGGATATTCACAATCCCGTCCTGGTACTACCAGTGGGTTCCTTGAGGGGGACCCTCTTCAGTAAACAAATGATGTCCTGTGACTTCATCACACACACACAAACACACAGATGCTTATTTATGAACGCCATTCACTTTAATTAGGATCACTTGTAGCGTGGGGACCACCAATTGCCCCCCTCAAAAAAGACTACATTGACATTACATTTCAGAGTTCACTTCAAACAAGCTCCAATCAGAGAATGAATCAAGCTTCTCAATCTAATAAAAGGTTTTGCACTAATTTCTCTGTAAGAGCTGCTCTGAAGCACTCAAAACAGAATTATTGTCTGTGTGTTGTTGAATGGCTTAAGACGGGGGTCCTGGGGACAAAACGTTTTTAAATGGGGAGGTACTGCGTTTTTATTTGGTAAAGTAAACATGTATTGTACTATATTCTATTACCATCTACTGTTGGGTGTATGTGCTGCAGGGATATTATTTTAGGTTTTTTATTTGTATTCATGTTAGTAAACTTACGACGAAACGATTAGTTTGAATATAATCTGTAGTAGAATAGATATAATTTTAGGAGGCCCCTTAGGGGTGAGCCTATATGTATGTGTTAAGGTGATATATTAACTGTTTGGTATGTGTTTTATAGGGCTGATTAGAGGAAGCTGGCAGTGCTGGCTCAGGAAATTGTCAATTTAGCAGAGGTAAACAGCTACTTTTAAGGAGTTAAGGTTTAACCCAAAAGCACTCACTCAGTTGAACCCTTTGCCCTAAATATATGTAAAACACCAATGGAATGTGAGCACTCAGGGACTGCCCCTGGTGTATATAATGATGTGTTTTGAGGGAACAAAGGCAAATGTGTGTGTGCCAGGGTCCTAAACAGACACATCTCTAGATCTGATCTTTTACTTGATGTTCATTCAATAAATAGTTCATTTGAGACCTACTATTGGTAGGTATCCTCTTATCCAACCAACTCGGGGAGACAACGGGGTAGTTGAAAAAGTTTGTCTCAAACTGTTTGTCCATATTACTTAGTCTGGTGCAGTTATTATTACAGTGCCCAAAGATGACAGAGACATGAGGTATTTTGTAGTGTAACTAAACTACTGGGCTGTAGTACAAAGTAATGTTACTGTAAATATGACCAAGTGTTTTATTTTAAGCATGTAAAAGTAAGTAAGTAGTTTAATGTAGTAATTTAATGTATACAAAGTATACAGTGTAGCCCTAATGACATAAGTGGAATGACTAACTCTAACCAACAACTTTAAATACGTGTGTTCCTAACCAAGGAGTGTGTATGAAAAACCTAACCAAATAGTTTTTGAGTGTACCCCCTAATGACATAGTTTGAATCACTAAGTCCCACCAACTCGTTTAATGAACGTAAACCTAAGTAGCATTAATGACTTGATGGATGATGGATTGAGGATGTGTTGGCATAGTAACATCATTTTTGTGTTTGCACATTCTGATGCTAAAATCACATTCAGCTCTTTTCCCCACATGACCATGGCAGTAACAGCCTTGTTTTTCCTTTGAGTTAAACATATGATCATCCTGTAAATCTGAAACTATCACCTGCAGGTCACCCCTGTAAATTCATGTAGAGATGTGCTACATGATGAAATAAAAACAAATTTCATATCAAATTTCAAAAATCATATTCCCTCAACAGATCCCTGCACAAGGGAATATTTTCAGTCAAGAACTAATTTTAGTAAAATATCTTGCTATTGACCTCTGCCTAGGAAGACCTGCATTGTCTTTAATTACAAGATACAAAATCATCTTGTAGATTTACAATAAAGGCAGAATGTTTCATTACATTTTTAGTAAAAATTAAAAATCTGTGTGTAACCCTTTTATAGAGAAATTTTGATACACTTAGCTGTGTAACTTTCTCTTCATGCAGGAGCGGTAACTCATCTAAACCTTTCTGAGGCTTTGTTTACTAATGCACTCCCCGTCCCCTATCTGTATGCATGGTGGGGTGTTTGGCCACTAGGGATGTGAGTGGCACTTTGCAGGCGCATCTAACAGCAGCTCTCAGAATTACTATGACAGCTTTTGAATCTCATGAGAAGATTGAACAAGATAATTTCTTTACCTTAACATCAGTTTGGAACTGTTAAGATATTGGATGGGAGGCAACAAAATGGTAATGCAATGACAGCATTACCGGGGGAGAGACACACATGGTGTTGTTTGTGTTGTATCTTTGTCAGCTGATTTCACAATTGTATTTATCTATTTTGCAGAGAACAATTATATCAGCAACAATTATATCTTTTAGGCTTTTTATTGCTCAATTTTCCTCAATTGCTTTTAACAGCAGAGCACAAAAATGTCAGTGCTGTGGAAGTGGACCTTGGGGTGTCAGTAACCATAAAATATATTATCCACACTCTCCTGAATGTTTCATTTCTTCTGTTTTCACTGTTTCAAAGTATCAGCTAAATGCCACTATTTCCCCTGTTTCTAATTCCAGAATGTTTTCCGCCTAACATCGTCGACGGGCTGAGCCTGACATGCACAAGTCAGTATTTGCTGCAACATGAGCAGGCCAGCGCATTTACCAAACTGGATGTTGTTATTGAGGAATTATAATGATGTCTTGTGCTGAGAAATTGGACTAAGATAAGACGTAATTAAAATTATATCTGCCTGCGATGCAACGACACAAGTCCTGACTGTGTGCATGTCTTAATGGTTTTTAAATTAAAAGCCCTCCCTGACCTCAGCAAAATCTAAGATATGTGGTCTTAATTAGAGTCAAGGGTACAGGGAAGACTGGGTGCAGGGGGTGGGATGAGAATTGTTCACAGACCGTATACCCCCTCCCCAACAAACACACACACACACACACCTTTTTTTTTCCACTGGTCATGTGACACCATTTAACACCTTGTTAGCTTCCACTGCTAATGCACAGTGAGGACACTGAGGGTTTAATGAAGAGTAGCAGGTATGTGTTCCAGCTATCAGCTTCATGCAGGGGTGAGTGGGGGAGTGGGTAGGGGAGTTTCAGAGGATAAAATAAGGATGCAATCCATTTCAATCCATGTCATGTGCATTATGTTTTTGACCCTCATTGTTGCACCTTACAGCGGGGGTCAGGTACATCCTTGACCTTGCCAAAGCTCCACCATGAGCGAAGGTGCCAAACATGCAGAAAAGACAAATTAGAATGGCATTGTTTGCTGCACGGGTCACATGAAACATTCTTGATGTATCACACAAACAGATAGGAAAAAAAAATGAACATGAACTAACCGTGGTCTAAAATAGGAGGTATTGATTTTAACATTCTCAAATGAACAAAGCCATTTCACTTAAATCAACATATTTTTGACTGGTTGTGTACAGTTCTCCTAGGCAGACCACTCATTTATTTCATTTATACATGCAGTGACATTCACATAATTTCCTACTGTGATACATTAACACCGAACTGGGTGGTTTATTCAGACAATCCGTGCTAATCTTCATTCATATCATGCAAGGATGGGCAGAGCTTGCAGACAATGAAAGGGCCTCTGACCAAAGCAAGCTAATACCCTGGCAAAAAAACATGGGTAGACTGAATAAAGAGTGCTCACTCAATGGATGCAGTCATCTGCAGCTCAGAATCCTCTGGCACGAGCGCTAACGTCTCGCAACTTATTCACAGGCAGTCTGAGGGCAAACTTTGGTGAAACGTACCACATATAAAACACAGCATGTGTGTAACTTTATAGATTAATGTAAAAAAAAAACTATATGATGGCTACTTCTGATTACACTGTGTGCCCTACAATCTGCTTTAAAACAGTACAGATACAGCACACCAGTATATACAAGGAACAAGACAATTAACCATATGGTTCAAAAGCATGTACATAAACACCAAGAGAGATTTGAGCACAATACAAATTTAAAACCGATGTTACCAGTTGTGTTAATTAACCATAATTCCAAAAGCTTCAATGGTCAGAGTTAAAATTTGACTATTATTACATTATATTTTTCTTATTTCATTTTTTGCAGCCTTGGGTAGCCATCCCTCTGCAAGGAAACACTCTGCAGGAGCTCAAAAGGATTTTCTAATTGAAAAGATTCCAAGATTATTATTAAAGCTTTTTTTAAAAAAGTATTGTTTCCCATTTTGCAAATAATTAAAATCCCTCTAAATACCAACCAAATGTTAAAATAATATTCAAAATCATGCAGAATAGATTAAGAAAATGGTAAATAGAGAGCTTTTAAAAGATGAAACAGAGCTCCATGAGGTCTTCCATAGGATTAGACAACATGATCACTGGTTTATTTTTTTCATCAGACTCTTCTGTCTAAAACGCACATGGAAGCACGGCTGAGGTTCACTAAACTGCATCTGAACAAAGAACACTTGTGGAACAATGTCCCATGGACACATGAGACCAAAGTGGAGTTGTTTAGTAAGATTTTAGACAAGACACAAGATTAAAAGAGTGAGTACTAACTTTTGGACTCCTCTTGCTATTGTTGCCAGTCAGGCAAGCAGTAAAAGTAAGCATCAAATAATAACAAAGAAAGCATATTCTTCACATCTCTCAGTTCACAGAGGCAATCGGTGTGTGATGCATTTGTAATTGTACAGAAAGTTTGATAGTTTAATAACTTTTGTGGTAATGCCACTGTGGATAGCTGAAAACTGCAAGTCAGCACTCAGAAAAAACGGACCATGTCGACCTTCACATAGTCATTGACTACCTCAGTCTCAAGGGCTTATCACCCAGAACAGGTCCACGAGCACATAGAGGCAACACGAGGTGAGGGTGTCACCTTCATATATTCATATTGCCTTCCTATTTTATGCATGTAGGATGTTGTTATTTTGTTGTTGCAGAAGCAACAAAAGTGGTCATTGAGCAGGATAACATATTATGCTGCATGGATTAAGACTAATACATGCACTATATATTGTGGACAACCACTCAAGCACCTGACCCTCAACCACCTTGGTGATGGTGCTTAGATAAAGATATAAGGTTTGGATTAAAACGGTTATTATTTATTATTATTTATGTATTTATTTCAAAATGTATTCCATCCATTCATCCATTTTCTAAATCCTTGTACTACAAGGTCATTGGAGCCTGTCCCAGCTGTCAATGGGCGAAAGCAGTGCACAGGTCACCAGTATATTGCAGGGCTAACGTTGAGCAACCAGTGACAGCAATTTAGAATCTCTGAGTGAAAGTTTTATTTTTACCTACAACAACATACCAGTGTTCAACTCATTTTGCAGCTATAATAACTTATTTTTCTATCTAACTGTAGAGCAGTGTTTTCCAACCTTTTTTGAGCCATGGCACATATTTTACATCTAAAAGAAAATCCCATGGCACATCACCCCTCACCCCCCAAATTTAATTTAATTTTAGTTTTATTTAATTTAATCAGATTACAACAAAAGTCATTTAGGGTTACTTTTTCTATAGAACAGGTCCATATATTGCTATACACTAACTGAATGGCCTTATGTTATTTATCTAATTTACACCACAGCATGTCATTTCTGTCTCTACAGTCTCTACATGGTCATGGGTTTACACTTTTCTGTTCCCTGCATTGTGCAAATTGTGCACATACACACACTGACAGCACTAAATTTAGCTAGCAGTTGCGCTGCCAGACCAACACAATGCATGCGCTGACTCTAGGGGGTATTTAATTGTTCTGCCTGTCACTATACATTGCTGGCATTGACGAACTAAGACAAATTATTTGCAGTAAATGAATAATAATTTTTGGACCAATTGAGTGAAATTGTTTTTTTCCCTGCAACGGCACATGCTCTCCTGCGATAACACACCGTGTGTGTTCAATGGTGGTGTCACATCTGTCCACTGTTACATTTTACATTAGATAATTAAACTTGCCAATAAGCTATCACGAGCAGACTGAATAACCTCCACACTTTTACCTTTTATTAGATCATTATTTCTGAGTATTAGTTGGTTTATCTTGTGTCAATACCTTCATGTTATTGGCTAATATTTCATTTTAAAGCCAATATCGATGTCCTGAATATTGATGTCTTGTCCCTAATTTTCCCACTACTAACATACACTTTATGAGGCACTGTTTTCCCATCTCTCTTAGGCTACAATGGTTGACAAATCTCGCCTGATACAG
This sequence comes from Parambassis ranga, assembly GCF_900634625.1. Classification (NCBI taxonomy): domain Eukaryota; kingdom Metazoa; phylum Chordata; class Actinopteri; family Ambassidae; genus Parambassis; species Parambassis ranga. Next base: position 21,444,865 of record NC_041034.1, read on the forward strand.
CACCTTTAACATGCACTACATTCAGGTTGCTGATTAGGTTGTAAAGAATAGTTGTTTTGTTATGTACTGTATCTTGCGGCCATGACAGGTTTGCTTGTGTTGTTTCTTCCTTAATCAAACAGAAACTTAATAAAGTATGCTTTAAACTGTGTAGTAGCTTAAGCGCTTCTGGCATGAAGAGCTGCACATGATTTCAACTTTGATGTCAGATAACTACATCTGCTTCAGCCCTGACTTATCAGGCAGCTTCAATAAGAAGCCTTTTTGCTGGAAATAGTCACAGCCTGTAGAACAAAGCCCTGTTCATGTGTGATTTTAAATGTAAAGTTCTTAGCTCTCACAGACTCTGCCGGTCTTCTTCTCTCTACTGCTAATGCTGCGACATGCAAAGTCAGTCAATGTGAGCGAGGCTTGAGGACATGAATTATTTAAAAAGCTGGTACCTTTAAATGATCTGAATGCTCAGACATCCTGTGTTATCAATTGGTGTAATATTCCCCCAGCAGGCATGTGTTCAACAGATATGCTGATACACTATCAGAAACTCTCCCGCTGACCTCTGTGTGACATTCTTGTGTGCGTGTGTCTGAATTTAAAGTGGGTGCTCAAAGACTGATATAAAACATGTTAGCAGGGGTCTCAACCATGTGTTTAATTCATTATACTTTTTTTATATCTAAAATGTCTATAGTTTTTTTTACTAATGCTGCTTACTACTACTACTTTATGTTGTTATGGACATGTTGTTATGGTTATATTGTTAAGTTATGGACACAAAAGCTACTTGAGGGTCAGAGCTAAATCCTTCAGCATCCAGCTTTTATTAGAGCCTAGAAGATATAAAAGACATAAGCAAGGACTCAGTGTCTATTCCTTTACCTGCACTCAATGTATAAAAAATTAGTGGTATCTTCTTAATATATTTTCTCTTTATTTCAATACATAGCTGTTTAAGGAGCATACATGCTCCATGAATAAACAGATAAGGCTAATGAGGAGTGAAATGATTTACATGTATTTACACCATTCCCACAACTTTAGAAGAGTTGACACTCTTAAAGCAGTAAACAAGTAGTAAAATAAAATGGCTCATTTAAACAAGCTGTCAAAAAGAGAAAACACTTTGCATGCATCAAACAGACTGACAGACTGACTGTGGTTATCCTGGACATAGTCACAGCCCATTCTCACAAGAATGTCAAAATGGGCCTAATATTTTAAGGCATTTGAAATGAAGAGTGTGCATGTCTGTGGTAGCACTGCATGTCAAATAATGTTGCCCATTGTAAAATGTGTTTAGGGACGTGAAGGAGTATGTTTTAAACCAAACTACAATTTTGTTTTTGTGAAACCTAACCAAGTGTTTTTTTTATATTTAAACGTAGCTAAGTAGTTTTAGTGTTTGAACCCAAGCAAGTCGTTTCGAAATGTAAACTTTACATACCACTCAAAAAAATAACTCATTGGATGAACTCAATTAAATTGTGAGAGAGTTGTCCATCCAATAAATATGGCTAGCCCCAACTCAAAACAAGAACGTTTATACAATATAATGTATTTGAGTTGGACCAACAGGAGTTTTTCATGTTAGGCTAACTCAAACTAAACATCTATTAAATATAATTTAATTGAGTTAGTTCAACTTATTTGTGTCAAATAGAGCTAAAATAAAGTACATTCGTTTATTAGTAATTAAAGATATTTGTGTTTGTCCAACCTAAAAATATAATAAAATTATTATTATAAAATGACCTTCAAATTAACCTACCACCCCTTAAGAAAAACATGACGCTATACCTGGTTGAGGTCCTTTTATTTAAATGCAGAAGTAACAGTAAATAAGGTGAATAACATTCCTCCAGGACATAAACTTTTGCATTTCAATATACCAAATTAAGTTGGATAAAACTCCCACATTGTTGGGCTCTTGTCTTCAGAACGTGCAAGCTGCCCTCCTATAGGGTTGAAAAACACAAACACACAACACTCATGTTACATGCAATTCTAAACATCACATAAGCATGTGACTCTTTCATTATTATTGAAGTTCCTCCTTTGTTCTGGGAAACTTACAGAAGCTTCTTTGAGAAGTGGTTCAGCTGGACCATGAACTTCAATGCAGCGGCTTTGTGGTGAACCGCAAGAAGTCATCATTCCTACCTGGTTCCAAACTGCACTCTTCACACATCCACATACAGCATCCTGTAAAATAAAAGAAGTCAGAAAAGAGTCAGATCACATTGACCAAATAACAACAAGATGCTGTACGGTAATTGATTACCAAGTATATAATTAGCTACAGTCATTAAGAGGATAAGATGAGATTATATATTAGAGGTATGCATATAATAAATACGTGAAAGATGTTATGCTACAGCAGCCACTCCCAAATTTCACAATGAAACAGCCCAATTTAAAATCTGAAAAGCCTCTGAGGTCCACCCAAAACTTTAATCTCAAATCTCAACTCATTTTAATTAAATATCATTTAACAGGTATTTTTTAGGTTGAGTTGGACCAACATGAAAAAATCATGTTCATTATATTACATACATGTACTAGTTTTGAGTTAGCACTACCCATATTTATTGGATGGAAAAGTCTTCCACAATTTAACTGAGTTCATATAATGAGTTATTTTTAATTTAATTTTTATCTATAGCAACAGATCACAACATAAGTCATTTAAGGGTCCCCTTACTATAGAACAGATTTATACCTTTTCATTTTACTAAACAAAGTAATTTCAGCACATTTACAGGTCTCCCCTGCTCTCTGTGTCATGTACGGCGCAGTTCCAGCGCGATGAGCACACCCAGCAGCACAGACACACACGCAGGGGAGCACACTCCCACCAGCAGACAGAGAGCGCAGAGAGTTAGCTCTGTGCTAACGTTAGCCTAGCTACGCTACAAAAGTAAAACAAAGCACCTTTGGATTGCGTTAGCTGGCGATCACCTGTGCTCTCATTGTGTTAAGGATGGATTCAGCATGCCTGTGTAGAAAACTGCAAGTACTAACCGCGTTCACCGCTTACTTCAGACAGCTATATTACACGACCATAGATGTTAGCTACAACGAATGCTAACTAATCTTAGCTGGTTGTAGCCTGTCTACCCCAACGTGAACCTTGACTGACATTTTTTCTTAAACTCAATGTCCATTTATCTAAAGACATGCACATTATTTCACATAAAGGTAATAAACTTATTGAATAGAAGACTTACCAACAGTAGTTTCAAGCAGAGGTGGCTGACAGGTAGGACAGAGGGTGATCTCCTGCGCATGCTCTTGCTCTGTTAATTAAATTCATTCTGGATGGGTTTGAGATAAAATTTTAGCGGTGTCAGAAATTTAGGAGGACTGTCTCACAGTGTGACAGCTGCTACGACCTGTCACTCCACATCCACGTCTTCCTCCTCTTCGCATGTTGATGTACAACGTAACCTGCGATCGCCTGCGATTCAGTAAATGATGGTAAATGAAGTGTGCCATGCAATGGTCTTATAAGATCGCTAAAAATTCACAGTGTAGAAAGGCCATAAGAGGGGCTTGAATAACTTTTTTTGAGTGTGGTTTCAGACATCAATGCTATTGTTTTAGTAGTAACATATGGCAACATCAACACATATGCTGCTGTTCTTGAAAGGTTATTATTGTTGTTTTTGGATGCCAAAATATTGGTCATTTGAACTTTTAGAAAGTTTTCTTTAATGTTGTCTTTCAATTTGTTTGCTAACTTGACATGCTAGTAATAATGTTGCTGGAAGGTTGGTGCCATACCCTTTATCTATTAACATATGGGAGATTGATGTTTTTATATAGCAGAAGGATATTTTTCAACCAATTCGTCAAATGTCAAATGCATATAAAAATGCATACAAATACAAACTTAACAAATACTCAATTGTCAGGATTCTAGTCTGAGCCAGGGCTTTTATTTTGTTAGTCTGCTTTAGTTCCTGCTTTGTGCTTGTGTCCTCTCCCTGAACAAACCCTGACACCAATGGGTTTTTCTCTAGTTTTTCATATGTTTTTTTTAATATTTTAAGCATTAGAGCCATTGACTGTAAACAGAGATAGGTGCATTAATAGTAGGGGTGGGCGATACTGAAGATTTCAGTATCGATCCGATACCAAGTAAAGACAGGGCCAGTATCGCCGATACCAATACCGATACCGATACTTTTACATTGAAATTTCATGATCATAAATAATTATTTTTTTTGCCTTCTTTTTGCCTTTAAATAGATTATCGTGATTAGCAGAACAATAATACACAAGAAACATTTGTTAAGTAAATCAAGCTGCAAACAAAAGTGCAGAACTGTATAAGTGTCAGGGTTTTGTGAGGAGAGGACACAGTTGCAGGACACAGAGCGGTTTCAAGTCCAAGAGTCTTTATTTAAAGGCCAGGAGGGCAAAACAATACAAAACTAAAAATCACACTCGTAGTGGCAAAACTGGGTGAGGCGAGAACAAAACACTTACGAGGAGAACAGGATCAAAAACAAGACAAAACCTGGATCACGTGGCGTAGCGTAGCATGGCATGACATGGCAAAAATGGAGACAAGACCTAAACACAAGCCCCTTGAGTGATGACGAGACAAACTGGCAGGGAGTGCAGGGAAGACAAAGACTAAATACACAGGGACCAGGAAAGACAACGAGACACAGGTGACACACATGAGGGCAGGGCTGGTAATCAACAAGGAGGGAAAACACAGGAAGCAAAACTCAAGACAATACACAGGGAGGACAGGACTACCAAAGTAAAACAGGAAACACAAGACAAGACTAGACCACTAAACACAAACCCAGGGAAACAGAACACCAGGACTACAGGAAACAATAACTAGACACAGATCAAACTAAAAACCCAAAACAAGGAAAACAAAACCATAAATAAACACCAGGTCGTGACAATAAGTTTGAAATTTTAACTTCACAATCATGTCAGCAATGCTCCTTGTGACAGCCATGGCTCTTTGTGAATCATGTAGGTGAAACAGCATGACTAAGATACTTTTATAAAAGTTTAACACCTATCTACATGGAGCCTAAATATGAAGAATAAAGATCCTTCAACAGTTATCACCAAAGCATAATTATATTAATCATACTGAAATACATATCATTATATAAACTTATATAATTACATTATTAGATATATTTTGGAATTTGAGAAAAACAAGATTTATTTCAGCTGGTGATATGTTCAGTCATTCTGCTAAAATTGCATGTCTTCACAGCACTCAGAAAGACACCATTAATTCATGCTGCAGATTACTCAATCTAAACCTTCACTTTTTAAAATCATCTACCTGTGTTTTGCAGTAAAGCCTTTGTCAGTGACCACTGTCTCTGGTTCATGTTTGGGGATCTGCCTCTTCCTCCTCCCTCTGTTTACTCTGCAGCTCGAGGTCTTTGGGCTCTGCTGCTTTTTGTGTAAATTAGTTGTGTTTCCACAGTGGCAGGTCGCTTTCCTGCACACCTCACAAGTAGCAGTTTCTTCTTCTCGTCTGTCGCTGTGAAATAACTCCAAACATCGCTCCTCTTCCTCTCTGCTGTCTCCAGCACGCTAGCTGCACTTTACAGCCAATCAGGAGCTCCGTCCGCTCTGGCAGAGTGGAGAAGGAGGGGGGGGGGGTGGAGTGTGCCTGCGCACTGAGCAGAGTGAGAGAGGAGCGCTGTTTGCACCACGAGTAAATACGAGTAAAGTTGCTGAAGGTATAGAAGAGAATCTTCCACAGAAATATCGATCTCATCACGTTAGTATCGAGTAATTACTGATCCTAACTTTGGTATCGATACTATCGATATTTAGATCGATTCGCCCACCCCTAATTAATAGGTGCCAAATAGGTGAGGCCAAAACATGAATTGTCTCCTGATGGCTGCCTGCACTGAAGATCATAAACCCCAACATAAGTAGACACAACATGGACCCAACTAAAAACTTTAAGGTATTTGTCAAATACATTTTTCCCAGAGTTAATGGCTTGTTAGGCAGTAGCCTACTGTGTTCAGATCATAGATTGTATATACAGACAGATCTGTATATACAATCTATGATCTGAATTAAAAACCCATTCAAAAATGTGTCACATAAAAAAATACAAATAAAACAAAAACAGGCTCCACTGTTTATTTCCCTTAGAAAATACAGTGGGCACTGACCAAAGAGCTGGCTAACTACTTTGCTAGTCAGTTGTCAGGGATAGGACTGGAAACAAGGTAAGATTTGTGGATCAAGGTTTATTAACTTTCTCAAGCTACTATATAAGCAACTCACAGTGAAGACAACATTTGACTAACTGCTCGGTCATCTGTTGAGCTGTGATGGTAACTGCAGACAGTGCCAACTATACATACCTAAATGTTTTTTTCTATAAACATGAGGGAACAGCGCCTACAGCAAAGTCTAAAATAGGTGAAAGTTGACCATATGTGGTGATCAAGTGTGCACAGTGAACATGACTGGCAGTTCGTCACTAGTGTGAGCTTCCTCCTCATTAAATTTGTCATTTATGCAAACGTAGATGTTTTAACCCTAAGGTTCTAAACAATTTAGATGGTGACAATAACAGTGTCCAATCTGATGTGAGAGGCTGTCATCCCAAAGATGGATTCTGCTCACTTCAAGGTGAATGCATCGGACTGAACAATTTCCATTCAGATATTAGACAGATAATTAGACTAATACCTCAGGGTGGAATAAATCAAGCACTCGGATCTTATTTGACTGAAACTGATCTAACATATGGATGGGGGAAATTTGTACAAAAAAAAAATCTACATGATGAGGGAATGTTTAAAGAGAGGTTACACACAATTTCAGACTGTTAATCATCCAATTTTCATAGGAATATGATATCACAGATTATTTATCAGTACCTCTACACTAGGTTCAAAGGTGGTAATCAGAGTACATAAACCTTTTAGACGGATTTGATTTGTCAGTAAAGTCCATTTTCAACTAAACCGGTAGTCCACTGCATATCTACAACGTTAGTCACAGACCTTTTTTGCAATGTGCACGTGCCTTGAGATGCAGCACCACATTACATACACAGTGTAGATAACATCCCTATTTTAGCTGTGGCCAGGGACCCATGCTGAGTGTCATCCCCGTCTCTATACTTTACCTCACCATTTCCTGTCAGCATCCATACTGTGACCTATCTAATGAGGGCAAGCTGCCAGAAAAATAATCTTTAAACTGAAAAAAAGGTGTAGGAGATTGTTTGCGGCAAGGATACACAGAAGGGGGAAAGAAATATGCAGTCAAAGCAGTTAGATTACAAGCTGCTCTGTGGTGTTATTGATTTATCTTCTAAAACACCATCTAGATAGCATCATGATGTCAGTTAAGGGAAAACACAAATATGTACCTTAAGTAGTTGCACTAACTTTTACCTTTAGAACTAGTTCAGCTCTTTTTGAATTGATAATTCCAATAATCCAATAACTACTTCTGTGTAACTTGCAGAAAACGTCTGTCAGAAAACATAATAAAAAATCTGCCAAAACTGTCAGATTTTAAAATCTGACACTTAATAGTTAGCAATAGATTGAGTAGTCTCAATTTGGTGTCCTGCAAAGACTGTGAGCATAGGGAGGTAAATAGAGTTGACCAAAAGCATGAGTGCAACATGGTTAAAAAACATCATACAGTGAAGCAGGTTAAACAAGTAGGTGGAAGCTGAATTCACTGGGAAAGAATTCCCGGTGTTGTATAGAAAGAACTGCAGATTATTTCCAAGAGTTTAAATCGAGGCAACTGGACTCAAGGATTGTTTTTTGAAGACGTTTTGCCACTCCCCCAAGTGGCTTCTTCAGTTCTCGGGGGACGTGGCGAAACGTCTTTAAAAAACAATCCTTGAGTCCAGTTGCCTCGATTTAAACTCAAACTCTTGGAAATAATCACTCTGAGAGAGGATGCTCCTGATCTTAGCAATATTACGCAAGTGAAATAAGGCGGTCTTGGAGACCTATTTAATATGAGAGACAAATGACATCTCTTGATCAAAGATAGCTAAGATAATAAAAGAGGTTCCTCACTGGAGGCCAAAGTAATTCCATCCAGAGAAAAAGTGTTGTCTGATAATCTAGTTCTGAGATGTTTGGGTCCAAAAACAATGACCTCAGTTTTGTCTGAGTTTAATAGTAAAAAGTTGAAGGTCATCCAGTCCTTTATGTCCTTTAGACATGCCTGTAGTCTGACTAGCGGCTCTGTTTCTTCAGGCTTCATAGATAAATACAGCTGGGTATCATCAGCATAACAATGACATTTTATGCTGTGCTTCTGGATGATGATTCATAGAGGGAGCATGTGCAGGGTGAACAAGATCGCTCCGAGCACGGAACCCTGTGGAACACCATGATTAACCCTTGTACGTGAGGAGGAAACATTATTAACATGAACAATGTGAAATCGATGATCTACTGTGTCAAAGGCAGCACTAAGATCCAGTAAAACGAGTACAGAGACGAGTCCATGGTCCGATGCCATGAGGAGGTTATTAGTGACTTTCTGTGCTGTGATGGGCTCTGAATCCAGACTGGAAAGCATCAAGCAGACTGTTCCCATGCAAGTGGTCATTTAGTTGATTTACAACCGCTCTTTCAAGTATTTTAGAAATAAAGGTGAGGTTGGAGATCGGTCTGTAATTTCCTAAGACGTCAGGGTCCAGTGAAGGTTTTTTAAGTATCGGAATGATTACAGCAGTTTTAAAAGCCTGTGGTACATATCCTGTTTCCAGAGACAGGTTGATCTGTCCTAATATCTCCTATCAGAGAAATAACATCCTTGAGGGGCCGCGATGGGATCGGATCCAAAAGACAGGTAATAGGTTTAGACTTACTGATGCTGGTGGTCAACTCAGGGAGGCTGATGGGCACGAAGCAGTCCATAAATAGATCAGGATCTATTTCCAGAAGTGGCAGTGTATCCTCGACGGTCGCAGAGAGATCATGGTTAATTTGTCCTCTAATATTAGTGATTTTATCGGTGAAGAAGCTTGTGAAGTCTTCACTACTATGAGCTGCAGAAATACGAGGCTCCACTGAGCTGTGGCTCTTTGTCAGCCTTGCTACAGTGTTAAAGAGAAAGCGCGGGTTGTTCTTGTTTTCTTCTATTAGTGATGAATAGTAAGCTGTCCTAGCTTTGCGAAGGGCTTTCTTATACGTCAGCAAACTGTCTCTCCAGGCCCTCTGGGAGTCATCTGATTTAGAGGACTGCCACTTCCTCTCCATCATTCGTGTAGTCCTTTTCAGTGATTGGATATTTGAGTTATATCACGAAGCTAGCCTCTTCTGATTTGTAGTTTTCTTCTTCAGTGGAGTAATGCTGTTCAAGACTGAGTGTAATGTGTCTGCAGTGTTGTTGACAAAACAGTCCATTTCTGCAGGAGTAATATTTAAGTTGGGACTGTGGGGAGTACTGGTAGGATTGTTGTCCTAAACTGTGATACGGCAACTTCAGACAGACATCTGCTGTAGTAGACCTTTTCCTCAGATGCTGATAGGTCTGGAAGAGTGAAGTTGAAGGTTATTAATGAGTGGTCTGAAAGAACAGGATTTTGAGACCACACTAGCAGGTTCTCAGCTTTTAGGCCGTAGGTGAGAACCAGATCGAGGGTGTGATTGCGAGGTTTGTTTACTAACTGAGAGAACCCAACTTAATTCAAGAGTGAGTTGAAGGCTTCAGACTGTCGGAGTCGACGTCCATATGAATGTTAAAGTCACCCACTATAATGACTTTATCTGTGCTGAGCACTAAACTTGATACAAAGTCTGAAAACTCCAGCAGGAACTCGGACGATACACTACGACGAGTAAAACAAATTCTGACTTCCAGCTTCCGTGAGACAGGCTGAGAGTGAGACTCTCAAAAGAGCTATGAGTAGACTTAGGCTTAGGATTAATCTGAAGACTGGAGTGGTAGAGGTCCTCCTCCTTGGCCTTTGCCTCGAGGAACATGATAGTTAACATAACTAGACAGAGTTGATTCATTTAAAGCAACATATTCTTCATCCTGTAACCAAGTCTCAGTGAGACAAAATATATCAGTGTGATGATCAATAATTAAGTCATTAACTAAGAGCGACTTAGAGTGGAGGGATCGTATGTTAAACAATCCACACCTGAGTTCTAAGTGTTGTTCTAAGTGTTAGTGTGTGTTTGTTTGTATTGTTATGAGGTTTTTTTGATTATTATATCTTAACTTACGTGCTTGAGGAACTGTGGGAGGACGTGCGACTGACAATAACATAATTAAGCTTAGTGTTTCTATGTGTATTTGTATTTAATATGTTTTTAACTGAGGGCGGCAGTCCTCCAGAAGTAACAGAGAGGTGTGTAGGACAGCGACTCTGCCTCCTGGTCTCGACCCTGGGTTGTCAGGTTGGTCTAATAAACTTGGCTATGTTGCTAGAAATAAGAGCTACACCACCCCGATGAATGCCGTCTCTCCTAATAAGACCAGGTTTCCCCCAGAAAGTTTCCCAGTTATCTACACTCAACAAAAATATAAACGCAACACTTTTGTTTTTGCTCCCATGTTTCATGAGATGGACTTGAAGATCTAAACTTCATTCCAGATACACAATATTACCATTCCTCTCAAACATTGTTCACAAATCTGTCTAAATGTGTGATAGTGAGCACTTCTGCTTTGCTGAGATAATCCATCCCACCTCACATGTGTGCCACATCAAGATGCTGATCTGACATCATGATTAGTGCACAGGTGTACCTTAAACTGCCCACAATAAAAGGCCACCCTGAAATGTGCATTTTGTTTCTGCTTTATTGGCGGTCTGGGGACTCAGAACCAGTCAGTATCTGGTGTGACCACCATTTGCCTCATGCAGTGCAACACATCTTCTTCGCATAGAGTTTATCAGATTGTCTATTGTGGCCTGTGGAATGTTGGTCCACTCCTCTTCAATGGCTGTGCGAAGTTGCTGGATATTAGTGGGAACTGGTGCACGCTGTCGTATACGCCGGTCAAGCACATCCCAAACATGTTCAATGGGTGACATGTCCGGTGAGTATGCTGGCCATGCAAGAACTGGGACATTTTCAGCTTCCAAGAATTGTGTACAGATCCTTGCAACATGGGGCTGTGCATTATCTTGCTGAAACATGTGATGTTCATGGATGTATGGCACAACAATGGGCCTCAGGATCTCATCACGGTATCTCTGTGCATTCAAAATGCCATCAATAAAATGCACCTGTGTTCTTCGTCCATAACAGATGCCTGCCCATACCATGACCCCACCACCACCATGGGCCACTCGATCCACAACATTGACATCAGCAAAGCGCTCACCCACACGACGCCACACACGCTGTCTGCCATCTGCCCTGAACAATGTAAACCGAGATTCATCCGTGAAGAGAACACCTCTCCAACGTGCTAGACGCCATCGAATGTGAGCATTTGCCCACTCAAGTCTGTTACGGCGACGAGTCAGGTTAAGACCCCGATGAGGACGACGAGCATGCAGTTGAGCTTCCCTGAGACGGTTTCTGACAGTTTGTGCAGAAATTGTTTGGTTATGCAAACCAATTGTTTCAGCAGGTGTCTGAGTGGCTGGTCTCAGACGATCTCGGAGGTGAACCTGCTGGATGTGGAGGTCCTGGGCTGGTGTGGTTACTCGTGGTCTGCGGTTGTGAGGCCGGTTGGATGTACTGCCATATTCTCTGAAACGCCTTTGGAGACGGCTTATGGTGGAGAAATGAACATTCAATGCACGAGCAACAGATCTGGTTGACATTCCTGCTGTCAGCATGCCAATTGCACGCTCCCTCAATGCTTGTGGCATCTGTGGCATTTTGCTGTGAGACAAAACTGCACATTTCAGGGTGGCCTTTTATTGTGGGCAGTTTGAGGTACACCTGTGCACTAATCATGATGTCAGATCAGCATCTTGATGTGGCACACCTGTGAGGTGGGATGGATTATCTCAGCAAAGCAGAAGTGCTCACTATCACACATTTAGACAGATTTGTGAACAATGTTTGAGAGGAATGGTAATATTGTGTATCTGGAATGAAGTTTAGATCTTCAAGTCCATCTCATGAAACATGGGAGCAAAAACAAAAGTGTTGCGTTTATATTTTTGTTGAGTGTATAAAGGCCACATTGTTTTCTGGACACCACCATGACAGCCAGCGACGGAGGGAGGACATGCGGCTCAACATGTCATCACTGGTCAGATTCGTGAGGGGACCAGAGAACGCTACGGAGTCCGACGTGGTTTTAGCTAAATTACACACCGACTCAATATTAACTTTAGTGACCTCTGACTGGCATCATTAACACTGTCGTGAATTATAATCCTACTGTATTTATGCTTATCTCTCGCCAGCAGCTTCAAGTTACCCTCTATGTCGCCCGCTCTGGCCCCCGGGATGTACTTAACTACAGCCGCTGGCGTCGGCTTTACATGCCGCAAAACTGAGTCGCCAATAACCAGGGTCGGCTCCAGCGGGTGTGTCGCTGAGTGGGGAAAAACGGTTAAATATATCAAGCGACTGGTGGTGAACCACGGGCCTTTGTTTCGGGCTACGCTTCCTTCGAACCACCACCCAACCTCTCTGACTTCCCGTGGCTACAGGTCTATTATCTAACGTGCGGAGCCGATCCTCTAACTTGCATAGCCTACCCTTCAAGGCTGTGAATAAGCTACACTTTGTGCACACCTCACGCTCACTAATGAAGGCAGAGGAATAGCTAAACATGTCACACACCTTGCAGTCGGCAGGAGAGGGAGTGGCATGGCTTCTCTCACTCCCTCTCCACGAGTGAGGGAAGCCATGCTAACCGCTAAGTTACGGTAAACTACGCTACAGTGAAAAAATAAGTAGCTCTAAGTAATTGTATTTTCTATTTTTAGAATTTTAATGTTATTTTTCTGGATCCATAATTGAGCCGGTGTCACACTTCACAAAAAACATGTGTGACACCTCTCTGCTTGTTGCCATGATTGTGCTGTTAACTCAGATGTACAGCATTTTATGTTGCAGTGAAAAATAAGCCCACGCTAACTAAAAATATAAAAGAAGTGAAAAACAGCCAAAAAAACGGCTTAGTCCCCAGAAAGTTACACATGCAGAAACACTCTTTTTCTCTAGATGATTCCCTCCTGTCAGCTCTGGTGCCACTTTTAGGTAACTTATTTGAATTATGTAAAAGCTCAATATTTTGCATAATTAGGGGCTGCTTTAAATGACAAATAAGTCAGCTCTATTTGCGATCCACTTCTTTGCCAATACTTTGATTAACTACAATTTAAGTGCTACTAAGCTGGCGACAAAACGAACACAAAAGCCAACAGAATTTCTACTAGTTTATACAGTTGCACTGTATAAACTAGGGGCAATAAGTAAGTTTAGGGTTTTGTTTTGTTTTGGTTTTTTGGGGGTCTGTTTATTAGGCGATAGGCAATGCCCAAACCAGTCTTAGCATCCCTACAACTAGCATGGAACTGCAGTTCCATACTTGCAGACAGCCCTAGCCTTAACACAGAACAAGGAAGCAAATACACATGCAAATTTAGCACTCCTCATAGGCATTCTAGTTCTTCTCGCTGTCACAGACGTGACTGTCAAGCAGCTGTTCTCTACATTTCACAGTCTCCAGTATGATGCATTCACTGACATCAAGAACTTAGCAAACTCATATGCAACTGCATTAGCAGTGTTTGTTTTAATGTTAATTTAACACATCTAAGGAGCAGCAGCAGAGCCCAAATAAGAGTAGGGGGTCACACTTTTTACACTCTGTTATCTTAAAATTAGTTCATCACATTGTTAAATGAAAGAAATGAAAAGAACAAAGTCTCGGGCACAAGTTTTGTATTCATTTCATTTTGATATCTCTATATCGCTTACTTATTAGCATTTAAATAAGGGGTGCACACATGTGACATGCTGCCCCATTAGCGGGTAAGTTGTTACACCATGCGTCACACATTTTTGGCATAAATAAAACAAGACCACTTCAGTTTAATTAATATTCCAAATTAAATTCAGCTAGAAAAAGTACAATTAATCAATGAACCAATAAAAATTGGCCAACTTCACCTCCCTCAATGACCTAAGCATCATGTCAGGTGCTGTGCTGCCATTTCTTGTTTTTCTTGTGTGATTCCTGACAATTTCTTCTCCTGTGAGTTTTTTCTTTGTTTTTTCAAAAAACAATCACAAATTGAACAACCATTAACCAGCAGATTCTCTGTGTCTATTTTAATGCATATACTCACGTAGTGTGACAAGTTGCCCCAAAATGGCTGAGACAATTTGCCCCAACAGCCATATTTGATAATACTAGCGATGCTAGTTTTTTTATTTTTTTACATTCAGTAGGTAAGGTGTCTTAAAATGTTTGCTTTAGTTGATGTTTATTAACTTCAGACTAAACTTTACAAAAGTTATATTGATATATTTATAAGACTTTGTGTCTTTGGATTTTGAAGCGTTCTCCTGCTACGACCAATCAAAATTGCATGGCGAAGTCATCAAACAGGAAATGAGCTCATATCTCTGCAGTGCTTTGACATATTAGCTGTGTTCCAATTCAGGGTCCGCATTCTCAGAGTGCGCATTTTAGGGCTGCTTGCATCACAACGCTGCACGAAGGCTGTCCCAATTCACCAAAATTTGAAGGGTCCTTCAAATGAGGCCTCCAAATGTGTCCTCCTTTTGCCTGAATTCGGAGGATGCATCGCTACCATCCTTCGTGGCCTTACATATCCCAAGATGCTGCGTCCTCAGGAGGTCGCAGCCTCCCAAGACCGCGTAGGCTGCGTCCTCCGAAGGATGCAGACCCTGAATTAGAACACAGCTAATGTATCCAAATTTGGTCCCATGACTCTGACCCCTTCACTGTGAGTCACAACACATTTGGTGCAGTTTGACCACTAGGTGGTGTAATGTAGTGGCATTTCTCATGATGTGTTCGGGTTAGTAACTGAATTCCAAGTTCTCATTATACTGTTGATAGTCCTATGGATGATTCTTGCTAACATTTTTAATGCCAGTGTAATATTTTGGCCGCCATGTTGCACTTTGTGGAAAGCAAAACTAATTTTTCACAGGCCACATAATCTACCCAATTGTCACGAAACGTTGCACAGATGATCTTCAGACCAACGCCTATCACTTAAAGTTTTTGTTTGCCAAAGCGTTTGGCCATCACAGCCAATCACATTGTATATAGAAGCCGCCAAACACACAAACACCAACAAATTTGGTGCAGTTTGGCCACTAGAGGGCGAAGATCTCAGCCAAACATCGGTCTATTGACACAATACTTAAAACTACTGTGCGTGCTGAAGACCATCTCTGACTTAACTACACCTTCGCTTTTTGCCTTGTATTCAGTATTGTGTGTTCTAACAGGGTTTTCCATTGAACTCCTCACATATCAGCTACAGGCGACATGCATATAAATAATTAAGTGTCTGCAGGTTATCAGTGACTTTTTGTATGTCTGTAATCTATCTTTCTATCTGGCTGCCATAAAACACAATAGATTGAAAGTGGAGATAAATGATTGATTGATTGATTGATTGAATGAGACATACATAGTTGTGCCATTACATATGGTGAAGAGTGGATTATCATATTTAGAATATGAGTGTGTGTGTGTGACTACTTATGTCGACTGCTTAGGAAATCTCTGAAATCTTTCACTCACACTTTACTATCTTCTCTCTGTATGGGTAGTTTTTTGTTGAGGACTAGTGAGCTCATCAGGACAATGACAAATACATTTCAGACATTTGTAAAAATTGTTTTTAGCAGCATTACTTTTGTTATGCCACATTGCCACTAGCTAAATAGATTTTAAGTATTTGATTAAAAACCAACAAAATAACAGAAAAAACAGGGGCAATATGATAACGTATCCTTCATTATAAATAGTACTGCCATAATAATGATTTCTTAAGGAGAAAGTTCATATTTAATTTGAAGTGTCATACTCAGCAGTTCTTCATTAGCTTACATTAACATTAAATCATTCTACATGATTCCCAGCATTGCTGCAGACTACTTCCACAGATATACAGGAATCGTTCCCTAATAATTTAATAATACAGGCTCTCCCACTCATCATTAGCTACCACAGAGTCCTCCATTAGTAGTAATTAGGCAAAAGCTTATTAGCGATTCCTGCAGTTTGTCAGTAAAACGACACCAGAGAATGATTTTTTATCATGATTAAAACATCCAATCATATTTGATCCTACAGTTATTGGTCATTGACCTAATTATGAGTTTATCAGTAGCTAAAATATGAGTAGTAGTTAGTAATTGGTTAAAAATTAATAACTGGTTAAAGGATTTTCAGTGAGACCACACACATCTCACACAAGTGAGATGCAAAGTCAGGCATAAACTCCTCTCGTGTGTAGGGGTTAGTTATTCTTTCTTCCCTCAGTAACATGTTTATTAACATTCAAACAAAACCACTGCCTTTCTCAGACCTGAACCCAAATGTGCTTGTTACCTAAACCACAGGTGTCTGGATGTAAACCACAGTTCATTTTGTGAAAGGTTTACTTGCACAATGAGAGAACCTGACAAGTGCAGCATCTAAAGAAATTTCCAACTGTGATTCTCACACATCAGCATTTAAAATTTTTAACTCTGAAGTTGTAAAGTATGTACAATCCAAATAACATAGCAAGGTTCTGCATATTTCTGCAAGTTGTTCGTTTGATTCCCTCAGCTATGTATATTTCAGGGCTGTCATATTGGATGTTAGGCATATTTTCTTTATTATATTGATACCCACTGTATGACTATACCAAAAAAATAGAAGTTGTCCACTTCCCTAAGGTTGCAGCTTGATCCCATGCTCCTTGCTGCCCATTAGAACCCTGCAGCAGGTGGGTAATTCTGCGGGTTCTGCGGGCCTCAACACAAATCTTGTGGGAACGGGCGGGATTGCTTCAGATGGGACCAGGCGGTTAGGCAAAAAAAATACAAATTTCAGTGTCTCTTTTTACTGAAGTGAGGGGTCAGCAGTTGAACCAGACGTGCTAGCTCATACACACACTCACACACAAGTGGGCTATTGTATCTTGATCAATAAACAAACTTAAAACTAAAACACCAGGTGTAGTGTTAACAAAGAAACATCATTTTAACAGCAGTCCATGTACTTGGCAAATGCAACCAAATCAGTGCTTATACTCTTGAAAGTTCAAACTTGAAAAAGAACGTTAGTGTTGGCCCGATAGCATACAAGACAGCATCCTGTGATATGCTGAGTCCTGCTGCTATACTTGCTTGTTTCAGAGCAGGTTCAGGTTCACTTGGGAAGTGCTGGCTGATCCATCTTCCCTCTCATCAGACAGACTGGATGTGCTCAACAGGACCCTTGGGTGTTTCCTCTAAAAAAGTGGATTAAAATAATGATTAGATCATTAGAATTATTATATTATTATACAAACAAATAGATAAAACAATGGAATACAAATATTTAAAATGTATTGCATTAAGTGTGTGCAATATAATAGAAAGTACAATAGTATGTTGAACTAATAATAAAAGTGCACAATTCAGCTACTGCTTAATAAGGTAACCCAGCTAGCTGATGTCGATAAAACACACCTTAAATAATCATCTCAATTAACTAATAAAGATTACAGAACTAGGTGGTGCTATCGATTACATCTAATGGCTAGGCTAAATCTTAAATAATAACACTGTTCACAACGCAAACTTTATAATACTAAAGCTGATTTTATCACATACTCTGTTTCTGAAAGTCATGGAGTAGCTTGATTGCTACGTAAACAAAGTGGGTTGGCACAGTAATGGCACAGAGGAGGCTGTGGTTAGCAAGCTAGCTACTAGCTAGCTATACCCCCTCCCCTATACAAAACCCTACGACTTTAAATCATGTTATGTGTTCAACACAAAACAGGAGAAGACGGACGGAATGTTGGCTCTTCTCATATTGTAATGTATTGTGTAATTGCATCTAATGTGTGTGTGAAGGTACCTTCAGTACTATGCTGTATTGCAGCTGCATAGATATATGTTGATGTGGACGAATACATACCCGTAGATGCATCTTCAAGTTAGACTGTTTAGATGTGGACAGCATCTTAGCCCTTATGCACTGTTCGGGACATTTAAGTTAACAACTTAATGACCCTATTAATAACAAATTTTACCTCCTACCAACAGGGTAAACCACCAACAATCAAGAATGCATGCATTATGTAGTGCCATGGCTGTGCAGTCAAAGAATGTGGTTATAATGGAAGTCTATGGGACAAAAATGTCCACGAACTGTGCAAAAACTAATAATGCAATAAAGTCAATGTTGTTACTAATGTTTGACATGACCAAGACTGTGACTGCCATTTTGTGTGTTTTTTTTCCAATTTTCAGCACCACCCCTTATGAAATTAGTGATTAAAGGGTTAAAATCCCTGGGGGAAACGATTTTTTCACTACTTTTGACTGATAATAACTGAAGTTAATTAAAAGGTCTATGCAAAAAATATGAAAAAAAATATTTAATTGATATATTTTTAAAACTGTTAGAAAAAGTTAGAGGACGTTTTTGTCCCAAACAACACGAAAGGGTAGTGGTTGCGAACTTTGCTATTAACAAGTACCCATTTAAGAGCTAATACTATAGCTGTCAGTTCAACAGCATATACTACGAGGTGGGGCAATTTTGGGGCAATCGGTTTCCAAACTTTTTTAAGTAATGTCAACTGTCACACTTTACAGTGCACATACGTTGATGCTAGGTTGACACGACAATAGAGGCTCTTATGCATATTAGGTATGTTTAGTGGAGGAGTTTTAAAACTTCAAAATTTTGTGTTTCATTCCCCATTGACATGTGTCATTAGCAAGAACATGCAAGCATGCTTGTACGTGTAAATAGTAGCATTTGAAGCACTGAAAAACACTTTAGGTATCAGATATCAGATCAGGTAGAAAATCTCTCACCATGAAAAGAATAGACCAACAATGACATCTATTACGTCTTTCCTCTCATCTCAAGCTGTGATCGATTCCTAAACATAGGTGACCTACAACTCAACATTGCTCCTTTAACGCCTTCTGTGCAGCTGCAGATGACACACCACAGCTGCTGATAGGCAGACATGGCTTTAGTTTCACACACACACAGCTGTGGTACCACTGAGATAACAGACATGCTGGCACAATTCATCTCGTGATCTTGCTTTCAGCATCTCCCCGTCAGATTGTTCTCCTTTAAGGATTGTTGTGGTATTTGTTTTCTAGGTGGTTAATTGTGTTTTCAGAATAGGAAAAAAAATGATAAATTATCACTCAGAGCAATTAAATAGATTAAGTCATTACACAGAAAGAGTAAGGCTTCCTGTTAGAGCTGAGATCATTCTCAATTTTCTTAATTTAATTTACTTAACTCTGTAAAAGGTGATTGCTTTCCAGCAAGTGCCACAACGACAAGAACGCAAAATAGCTCATCGGGACATTTTGATTCAGCCAGCTCTGCTTTCTTTGGCCAACCAATTTCTGTGTTTCACCGTAATAAAATGTCTGGAGGGCACAATTACAACTGGCAATGGAAAGGAAAATGTTGGCATTGGGAAGGAAAACGATGTGTAATTTGAGTTATTTTTCTTATCTGTGTGCAGTATTTCCCCAGATAAAAGTCAAACCATATTCCAAAACAGCTACTATCTCCACTTGCTATCCCTGTTAGTTTGAATTTAAGAGAGCAAAAAAAAGCATTTTCCTCACCCACGACCCCCTCTCTTTCTCCATTGAGGTGGATTTAGTGAGGGTTTATTAAGATTCTTTTCCAATATTATGTCATCATTTTCTCATAAGGCAGAGCAGGTCTGATTGAAGACATTTGCAGTGACATGACTTGAATAATTCCCCTACACTAGATCTTAATTAACTCGGCATAACCACACAGATGATTTGTGTGCCAATGGGATTTGGTCAATGGGGATGACTGCTTGAAGTAGATATGCTCATTCAATATTCATTATCTCCCTGTCCCATTTTCTCATGGGGCAGAGGAGGTCCTTCCTGAGATCAAGATATCCTCTGTACTTCTTCAGATGCTTAAAGAGTTCAATATGAAGCCTTCTTGTTAAATTAATTCTATCAAAAGGGTGAACTGTTTTAAAAATTAATCAGCCAGGAAATGTTTGCCCCATTAGGTTTAGCTACTTTTAACCTTCCATGTAAATTAAATATTAAGTAAACACATTCATTTAAAAAGAAAAAAAAAAACACCTTGAAACCTCAAATTCTTCCCTGAGTGTCTGATTTCAGGGTTAGCGCAGAATAGCATTACAGTGCTAAGAATACAATGGAGTGCCTTCCATTTTCAGTTGACTGTAACAAAGATGAGTGAAACAGCTCGGAGGAGGGATTTATTAACTTTATCAAAAGCCAAAGAAATATAAACTGTTCCGTCTGCGCCTGTCTCCCATCGGCAAAAAGCCTCGGAGAGTAGCATTAAGACAGCTAAAATGTTGAGAGGATGTGCCACATGGTTGCACGAACCCATAATAATATGATCAGGAGAGCAGCACAGTTTCTGCAAAACCTGCTATTGTTTCCGTCATATCTGCACCAGCTGACACAATGGTTGGAAAAGTGTGGCCCTGAAAAAATGCTGTTAACTCCCCCTGTGGGTGTACAGGACACACAAAGGAGCAATGTCTAAGCGCGTCACAACCCTTTGGGGAACATGCTTCTTCCCATTTTTTCATATTTGTAATTTTTAAAACTAGAAAATATTGCATTTAAAAAATAGAAGAATCACTAGAATTTGTTTGTGTATTATTCTTTAAGTAGCGTTCCTAGTAGAACAAAAATAGAGAAGGATCATTTAACTACTTACACTTAACATTTAACTATTTTTTTATTTTTTTTACTACTATGTACATCAACTCTAGAAAGATATTTCACCATGCAGAAGCACCATAGCCATGCTAATCTGCAGAGCAGTCCATGAAATCGGGCTTGTTTTTTTTGCACATTTTTATAGCTAATTTTTGAATGTGACAGAATAAATTGATTTTAATTAAATATCACACTTTCAGCGTAGTTTTTTTTGAACAAATTGTCTGACCATTTTTTGTTTGTTGCTTGCAATTATATTTAGCCTACTAAACTAATAGTATCATATTATCATATTATTTTGCATCCTGAATCTTGTCGGGTATGGGTTACTGGTTGTACTTGTACTTATATGAGGTTTTTGGTAAAGCCTTTTAATGCATAATGATCATAGACACGGCAAAATTCCTGTACAAATAAAATGATTATTGTACATCTGGCAACACTGACAATTCATGTGTAAGGATATAGAAAGTTATGTGTGTTACTGGGTCCTTTATGAACTGTTTAAAAAAATGATGATTTGCTCCTTTTCAAGCAGTGAATCATGTTGTATAGAAAGGCCAGAAGTTGTTACTCTGGTGTCTAAAATCCGAACCATGATGTTCTTTCAAAGCCATCCAAACCTGACTGTTTTTATGTCTAGATCAGGGGTTGGCAACCTGCGGCTCCGGCTCTTTCATCCCTCTGCTGTGGCTTCCAGGGCTTATAGAGGGTGAGCTCAAAAAATGTGAATAAATAATGGCCATTTAATTTAAATTTGATTTTATTTAGTTTTTTTCATAGTAATAGTTATTCCTTTGGAGATTGAAGTGCTCTCGTGACATTAAAATAAAACTGGTTTTAATAATATTCTGCAAATATTTGTTGCGTCCTGTAGCTACGCATCACCTGTGACACCAGACAAACTAGTGTTCAATAGTCTACATGGAATGCGATTCCAGACACTTAAATGAACAGGGAAAAGTATGCATTTGGAGTCCTGTCGATCTTTGGATCCTTATACTTGTGCGAGTAGGTTTTTTCCTACCATCAACTGCAGTGCTCGAGAGCTCCCAATCCTGCATGAAAATCAAATCAGTTTCTAGTCTCTGCGGGAGACTCTGACTGACAAATATAGGCAATGAGGAAGTAAGTAAAGCTGAGGTTAAGTCTATCTGGTAGACTGCGGACCTCCTTCTGAAACTACCAACTGTACTTCCACATTATTTTACATCCCATTGCAGACTTATAGCTCGTTGGGCTTTCGGTGCTACTTACCACTACTTGCTATATAAACAGAAGAACTATACATAAATTGGCTGCCAAAGATGAGAGTCATCTGCTGCTAGCCGTAGCAATGGTGATTTGGTAAAAACACCAATAAACATTTCATATTGCTCTATGTGCATTATGCCAGTCTGCTATCCATTGATGTTATTGGTGTTTAGCATCACTTTAATGCCTCTGATGAGCTTCTATTAGCAATGGGCTACAACAGGGGTAATGCAATGTGTGTCCAAGCTTTTCTTTAGCTTACAAAGGCTACTCCATCTGAACCTGTAACATCACCATAATTTTTTAAATAACTCTTAAAAAAAATTAAATAAATTTGCAAATGTTTTTACAAAGTGAAACACCTTAAAATCATTCATATATAAAACTATCAAGAAGTCGTCCTGCATATGAGGAAAAACTGATGGGCCAGTGAGCAGAGCTGCCAACTTTTCAAAAAACCTTAGAGAAAAATTTTTTTCCTCAGTGCCAAGACAGTTTGCAAAGGAAGGAACGTGGCCCAAATGTCTCTGCCCAAATCAGATTTTTTTTAAACGTAAGAAATCGATGTGCGGCGTGAGTGCGTGTGAAGACAGGCAAAATCGTGTGTCAAACGGTGAAAGCGTGTGAGTTGGCAGCTCTGAACTAAACATTGCCCGGTTCCCTTTCATCATTGTCTGTCTCATTCCATAAATTTGTCCAGGCATCCAAACTCCATTCACATATGGTGGCGCAACTCGCCCAGCGCTCCTTCCCAGTCTTGGTAAGGGTAGTAGAAAGAGAAGCAAGTGAGAGTTTGCTACAGGACTGTCAGTAAAATATAGAAAATAGATAATAAAATATTGAGAAAGACAGAAACGTTTTAAGGGTAGAGACAGGTAAAAACCATTGTGCAGATTTGGTTGTATAGAGGAAGGTAAATCTAGTAATGCACCAGCAGATCCCAGTATAAGGCAGCAACAGAATTGCAGCAGGGACTTAGGATGTTCAAGAAAATATCAAGGACCAAAGGACACAAAGAGAGGAAAACCTTTCTTAAGAAACCCTTTAAGTTCAGAGCTTATATATATATATATATATATATATATATATATATATATATATATATATATATTTATCATGGATGATAAAACTGTGATGACTCATTGCATTCAAGCTCTCAGACAAACAATATTCCTCGGAAAGAAGTATGAGAGCACACTGGTTCATGGCTGAGTTACCAACACCAAACCGTGTCAAGGTTTATGGTGTGATGCTTCCAAGGACAATATCTAAGTGTGACTATGATATCCAGTCTAGTTATGATATCTAGCTAGTAATGGAAAAAACAGTGCAACAAAGTTGTGAGAAAAAATTATTATTACATATAAATAATTATCATTTTATCCACCATCCAGCTAGGACTACTGAGAAAAAAAAAGATTAGTGCTGGTGTTGGATTAGGAATCAGACATCAACAACATGCCACAATCTTCCACAAAGATTCACTGATAAGGTCACTGCTGGTTAAAGTCCACCTGTGAGATCACAGGTAACTTGGATTGGACCACTGTCCAGCCCTCTCTCCACATGTGTCTCATTGAGCCATGGCCACCATGACCTTGTTGCCGGTGAACCTCATTCCCTTCCTTGGACCCCTTTGAATAGATACAGACCACCCTAACACCCCATAAGAGCTTAAGTGTTGTAGATTTTCTGACCCATGTAGGTTTTCTAGCCATCTCTCTTTGGTCCTTGTTAAATTGCTCATTCTGCCTATTTTCTGCCCACTAGCAGGTGCCATGGTAACTAGATAATCAATGTTAATCACTTCACCAGGACGCGGTCCTTATGTTGTTGCTGATCGGTGTATGAGAACTTCAATTCAACTTCAAGTTTTACAGAATTAAGAAAATTAGTTTCCATTTTGTATATATTCTATATATACACATCCTGCTTTAAGCATTATTAAGGCTTTTGTACAAGGCTGTATTCTTGCATTTGTTTGCAAGATTAATATAAACACACAGGTATTTTCTAACTGCAAAATTAAAGTCACATTTTTTATTGAATGTTTAAGAGATACAATATATTACAACACCTCAGATATAATTTTATAAACACATAGGCCTACGTCTCTGTCAGCTGTGAGTCCTTGACAACATGTCTTGACACAAGTGCAAGAAGCCACTAGTCATAAACAAGAAAAGTCACCAATGATCTAATTCATAGCAGATGCTTCCAAACACTGGCAGCTTGGATATTTGCCTTCTTTGTCCATAAATATTCCAATCCTCTTTCAGAGTCTCCCTCAAGTCATCCGATAATGAATATCCAGCCTAACCCTGAAATGAATGAACTGGCAATGATGACTAATGTCACAGAGGGAAGGACTTGTGGAACCGCAATCCCTCACTCATAAAGTTTGTCTCATCCAGACCCTCCCCTAATTTTACTACCCTGGTCAAGCTTGTAATATCTAGCCATGTTTATAGATGTAAAGATGTAAAGAAGTATTTTTGCTCTTTTTATTGCCTCACGGTGCTTCACAACTCAGAGTAATTTACCAAGCGAAGTCCTTAAGAGCTTCATCCTCAGAACAACACTTTTGAAGAGATACTTTCTGTGCTCCTTATATATCATCTGGACATAACATATCCAGGCCGAAATATGCCACACTTTAAAGTTCTAAACATTTAATTTCAGTGTGCCCAACATTGCTCCAGACAAAAGAGACTCTTTTCATCTGCGCTGTATCATACATTAGCATTAATTGGGCGCTACTGAATATCTTTGCAAAGAATAAATGCTTTTAATTTAAATTACAATGGGGATCACCTGTAATTAATTCTTCATGCTTCAGATGAGTAAGTACAGAGAGGCTGTCAGGAATAGTTGTCAAATTAGCCCTCATTGACATTAATTGGATGCACTACCGAGTAGTAATTACTATTTTTTTCCTTGCTGAGGTATCTTAAGATGTAAGCTATTTTCATGTACACATAGATGCAACTGATGTCAGCGGTCTAGTGGAACATTTCTATTTAATTAGAAACAGTGAAGTCTCCTAGTCTCCTCTTTCATCTCCTCAGGGAGATGAAAGAAAGTATTGTTTACTATTGGCAGTTAATGCATTTGAAAGCTTTTTCCTCCCATCTCATAAGTCTTATGAAAGTGTTTGATCTTCAAACTGCAAGCTATGACTTTTGCTATCAGCGATGGCTGCATTAATGCCTATTAGCAGAACAAACTGTGGGGTTCACGCCACCTTCATTGGGACAAAATAAAAAAGGCCCCCTGCAGTGAAATGAGCCTGAGACTGAGCACAGGATGCTGTAATGTGGTTGGTATATCACCAATTCCACCTTTGGCGAATGCACTGGAGCTTGCTCAGATAAGCGGCTGTCATTTGAAATGCTGCTATCTACTGACAGTTTGTAGGGCTCAGCGAAAATAGGGAGTGATGCTGGCGTTCTTAGAGAGGACGGATTTTCTGCTTCTTATCAACAACTGGACAAACTGACAAGTTGCTTGTGTAAAAAAGCTAGGGGTCAGAGTCAATCAAGCTCAGATTTTTTTTCTTTTGCCAACAGACCACTCAAGCATGTTGTCAGAGCCGTCGCAACACGGTAGGCAAACCAGGGCTCCGAGCATGAGAGGGGCCCCAAGACGGACGGTCAGTTAGCCCCACTGTTCATCGACAGCTGTTTTGGCGCATTGACACATTCAGACTCCCCCCTCGCCCCCACGGGGCCCTGTGACAGCTGCTGGAAGCAGAGAGGAGCGGCTCGTTCAAAATAAAGGAGGAAGCACACACACTGCAGGCTGCAAGGAAAGACGGCAAAAGAAAGGAGCAGAGGACAAAACAAGAGAGGTAAGAGTCTGTAACACAGCTGAGCCTCATCTTACTGCACCAGTGTTTGTCTTTTTTCACATTGTATCACAAAACACTTTTAGAGACGCAGGCTTCACGTCACTACAGCCTCCTTCATACTGCAGCCTGAATGTTAGCTGTGAGTCGTTCTGCGTACAAACGTCTGCTAAATGAGTTACAAACGTCAATATAATGACGTGATATAAAACGTAAATGTATATAAAAACGTAAATGACGCTGTAAAGTAGCTTGTTAGCTCATGCAGCAACAGTGTGTAGCTGCTATGCTAATGATACTTTAGCTTGTTTAGCATTAAGCTAAGTGCTGCTGTTACAACTTACTGTTAGAGTTAATGAGCTCTAAACCACAGCAGGAAAAACTAATGTATGTATTTAGTCTATTTAGTGTTTATTAATGCTCAGGTGTTTCTCTGTAAATGACAAGCTAGTGAATTATTGTCATATAGTTGTTATTTTATGGCTTTTTTAAATGTTTTTCATCAGGTGCTGTGCTTAAACACCTGTCTGTGTCTCCTCATGAAGATGCCACAGCCTCCACAGATGAAGGTATGTGCATTATGAATAATCTGGATTATTTTCAGTGTTAATTATCAGGCTGATCATTATGGTCTTATACCACACAGGTCATGTGGAGCCCTGTGAGGAAACTCCAGAGGACGTCCCAGCAGCAGTCCAACACCTGAGAGCCTCCACTCCTTCCTCTGCTCCTCCAGCACCTGACCTGGTAACAATGAATGATCCTGCACTGTGGACAAACTTAATAACAATACTAGTCATATCTTGTGTTGTCAGTGGTGGAGGAAGTACTGATGTTTGGTTCTTAAGTGAAAGTACAATTGCCCAGCCAAATATATACTCAAGTAAAAGTAGATGTGCTACATCAATGATCCTACTTAACCAAAGTCTTAAGTACTTACTTTTAATTTCCAAGAGTTTAAATCGAGGTAACTGGACTCAAGGATTTTTTTTCTTGGGATACATAAAAAATACATGAAAAATTTCCTAAATACAATAACAAAGTACAAATTCTTAGTTACTTTCCACCACTGTGGACAGTCTTCAGAGAGTACATATTTCTATGATGTATTTTGATTGTGTTGTAAAGGTTTTTTATGTTTCCTTAAGATAATATTTTCATAAGTGTGTTCACACATTATTTAAATAAAATTTTGCTTATATAATCATCACGGTACATGTCTTTTTGTTTGGGGCAGCATTTCTATAGAATCTTGTAGCCCGTAGGGCCCCAGTGTTACCTTCTTGCCTAGGGCCCCTATAGTGTCAAGCAACGGCTCTGCATGTTGTCATTTGATTTACCATTAACAGAGCCGTTCCTCTGCAGGAGGATGGGTTTAAGAGTTTTAACCTGGCAAATCCCGAACAACTCGCTTCCAATGCAGATTTCTGTTCGGGTGTTTGGAATTTTTGTACAGCCTCTGCAAGATAAGATCACTCCATGCTGAGTCCCTGAAGTTCTATCACAGTGATTCTTGATTAGAGGCCACCCTTCTGGAAACAATATCTGGTGAAAAAGTGCCATTTATTTCTTAAAACCGGACAAGCTGTTGTCAGTGATAAAGCCTGTTAATGTATCCTGGGTTCATTAACATGGACTGCATAAACAGCAGCAGCACAGATGGAAAGGGGCAGAGTATGATGCTCTGCCAGCCCTCACATTTGACCCCTCTGTCTTTAGAGACACCACAGAGGTCACAGAGATCCAATTTCATAGCATAACATTGACACTATCTGAACAACTGGCAAACACATGCTCACTCTTTAACATAATAATATGACATGAAAATTAAGGAATTTTTCTCCAAACTTGTTCAGCATTGCTATTAGCAGAAAGAATAAAGGCTTCAAGGGTGCAAACAGCATTTTGTCATTCTAAGTGATTCTTGCCAGGAGAGACAGCCCAGATCCATAGTAGGGGTGGGCGAATCGATCTAAATATTGATAGTATCGATACCAAAGTTAGGATCAGTAATTACTCGATACTAACGTGATGAGATCGATATTTCTGTGGAAGTTTCTCTTCTATACCTTCAGCAACTTTACTCGTATTTACTCGTGGTGCAAACAGCGCTCCTCTCTCACTCTGCTCAGTGCGCAGGCACACTCCACCCCTCCCCCTCCTTCTCCACTCTACCAGAGCGGACGGAGCTCCTGATTGGCTGTAAAGTGCAGCTAGTGTGCTGGAGACAGCAGAGAGGAAGAGGAGCGATGTTTGGAGTTATTTCACAGCGACAGACGAGAAGAAGAAACTGCTACTTGTGAGGTGTGCAGGAAAGCAACCTGCCACTATGGAAACACAACTAATTTACACAAACATAAAGCAGCAGAGCCCAAAGACCTCGAGCTGCAGAGTAAACAGGAAGAGGCAGATTCCCAAACATGAACCAGAGACAGTGGTCACTGACAAAGGCTTTACTGCAAAACACAGGTAGATGATTTTAAAAAGTGAAGGTTTAGATTGAGTAATCTGCAGCATGAATTAATGGTGTCTTTCTGAGTGCTGTGATAAGACATGCATTTTTAGCAGAATGACTGAACAGTGATCATATCACCAGCTGAAATAAATCTTGTTTTTCTCAAATTCCAAAATATATCTAATAATGTAATTATATAAGTTTATATAATGATATGTATTTCAGTATGATTAATATAATTATGCTTTGGTGATAACTGTTGAAGGATCTTTATTCTTCATATTTAGGCTCCATGCAGATAGGTGTTAAACTTTTATAAAAGTATCTTAGTCATGCTGTTTCACCTACATGATTCACAAAGAGCCATGGCTGTCACAAGGAGCATTGCTGATATGATTGTGAAGTTAAAATTTCAAACTTATACAGTTCTGCACTTTTGTTTGCAGCTTGATTTACTTAACAAATGTTTCTTGTGTATTATTGTTCTGCTAATCACGATAATCTATTTAAAGGCAAAAAAGAAGGCAAAAAAATAATTATTTATGATCATGAAATTTCAAGTGGTCCAGGACAAGTGGTTCAAGTTGGAGACAGAGAGGAGAGGAGGAGAAGAGGAGATGAGGAGGGCCCAGGCAGAGGTGAAGGAGAAGATTGGAGAGGGCAAGGAGAGCTACAGGAGGAAGCTGGAGAGCCAACTTGCCCGGAACAACTTGAGGGAGGTATGGAGTGGCATGGGAACCATCACCGACCACAATAGGATCTCCGACCAGCTGATGGATGGAGATCTGCAGGAGGCCAACCAGCTGAACCTGTTCTTCAACAGGTTTGATAGTCCACTCCCTGACCACCCTCCCCCTCCCTGTGATGCACCATTAACACCTGTCAATAACAACAATGTACCTCCTCCTCCCCCTCCCCCTAACCATACTAACCAGTTTCACCTTCCCATCAATAACATCACCCTCCCCCATCAGATCTCTCTCTCTGCTCTTCTGTGTCCACAGTTGCCATCACCACAGAAGATGTGAGGAGGGAGTTCAGTCGACTACGACCGGGAAAAGCTGCAGGACCGGACGGACTCAGCCCCAGAGTACTCAGGGACTGCGCCACACAGCTGTGTGGGGTCTTCCAGCACATCTTCTCCCTGAGTCTGAGCCTGATGACTGTCCCTGCCCTGTGGAAGACAACATGCCTTGTTCCTGTGCCCAAGACCAAACATCCAAGCACACACAGCGACTACAGACCAGTTGCTCTGACTTCACATGTGATGAAGTCTCTGGAGAGGCTGGTCCTGAAACACCTGCGTGCTGTTGTGGAACCATCGCTGGACCCCCTGCAGTTTGCTTACCAGCCCCGTATTGGAGTGGAGGACGCCATCATCTACCTGCTGCACAGAGCACACACCTACTTGGAGGAGGCAGGTAACACTGTTAGAATCATGTTCTTTGATTTTTCCAGTGCGTTTAACACCGTGCAGCCTGCCCTTTTGAATAGGAAGCTCCTGGACATGCAGGTAGAGACCCCACTGGTCACCTGGATCACTAACTATCTTACAGGTCAACCACAATTTGTGAGGCTGAGGAACACCGTCTCGGACACGATAGTGAGCAGCACGGGGGCACCCCAGGGCACCCCAGGGTACTGTCTCCATTCCTGTTCACACTCTATACATCGGACTTCAGACACTGCTCACAGTCCTGCCACCTGCAGAAGTTCTCGGATGACTCTGCCATTGTGGGCTGCACCAGCAGAGGTCGGGAGGCAGAGTATATGAGTGTGGTGGACAGCTTTGTGGAGTGGTGCGGACAGAACCACCTGCAGCTGAATGTCACAAAGACAAGAGAGCTGGTGGTGGACTTCAGGAAGCACCAGACACTCCCTAACCCGGTCAGCATCAAGGGTACCAACGTGGACATTGTGGACAGCTACAAATACCTGGGTGTCCACATTGACCACAAACTGGACTGGTCCGCAAACGCAGAGGCAATATACAGGAAGGGACAGAGTCGCCTGTATCTACTAAGGAGACTCAGGTCCTTTAACGTCTGCCAGACCATGCTGCAGATGTTTTACCACTCGGTGGTCTCCAGCGTCATCTTCTACGCTGTAGTGTGCTGGGGCAGCAGGATGAAGGCGGCCGACACCAACAGACTCAACAAGCTCATTAGGAAGGCTGGCTCGGTGCTGGGAGTGGAGCTGGAGTCTGTGGTGGAGGTGACGGAGAGGAGGATACTGAGGAAACTCCTCAGTATTCGTAACAACACGTCTCACCCCCTGCACGACACACTGCTGTCCTACAGGAGCACATTCAGTGGTAGACTGAGACTACCGAGGAGCAGCACAGAACGCCACAGGAGGTCCTTCCTGCCAGTGGCCATCAGACTGTATAACTCCTCCCCTTTCTGTAGGGAGAAGCGCTAGATAATCATGTCAGGCATCACTGTCATTCCTATATTATGTTTACTTAGCACCTTACATCTCCATATTGTATCCATGTATCATATATTGTGCTCATACCGCGTACTGTACTCTTTTTGGAGTTGTTTCATTTTCATGCCAAAAAAGTGTGGCCCATGAAGCATGTTATGAATTTGCCATGTCAAAAAGCTTCCCCACCTCTGGTCTACAACATAAATGACCAGAAAATCTGGTCAAATGTTATTTCAATTTACTTACAGCCCTAACTATAAAGATGATATATAACATTAGGGTTGTGAGGATCACTGCAGTTAGGCAGATAAATAGAAAAAATATTATCACATCCATCATACTGATATTAGTCTAATTGCATGGCAATGGAAAAGGAAATGAAACCCTACACCTATTTCTATGGCCTATTTGTCAGGAAGTGAATGGTACTCACACGTTTAGGCAATGCTGATGAATTGTAGCTGTTAAAGCAAAGGACTGAAATGCTCTATCATTTCAATGAAGTCTCAGATATATAAATATCTGCAAATATATGTAAAATGCAGATGCTAGAGAAGTGTATTTACTTAAAAAACCCAAAAACAAAACAAATGAAGGGGAAGCAGATGGAGTCTGGGATGTCTCTGGTGGAATGACCTTGGCTAATACAGCCAAGGCTAAACTGGTTGCCAAAGATTCTGTCTGCTCCAATCAGCATTTTGTTGAGAATCAAGGACTTGTTTTCTTCTCTTTTTTTCTTTTTCTGTTTTTCAGGGTATTGCCATTTGCTTTTCTGAGCTCCAGTACAGCCTAAGAGAATTTATATACAGCTCAGTGAATCCCTCATGAAAGCCATATTTGTGTCCTTGAGAGTGAAAATGAAAAGATTCAATATAGATCAGTTTATTCCCTCCTATAAGTACAGCAAGGTCTTTGATCTTCCCTATGCATGCATTTGCAGGCAGCATTGATACAACAAAAGCCAGATAGGACCATCATTTTCATAAAGTATGCGGTTCATTGCAGAATATTGCAGCCGTGCAGTGGAAAAAAATAAGGTTATTGGGAAAAATTGTATTTTATACATAATAAAAAGCAGATACAGTGGATCCCTCAAAACAAAAATAGATTTTTTTTATTTTAAATATAAATTCACTTATATACTCCCCGTGCTACTGCAATTACATAATAAATAAAACCTAATTTAGTAAAATAGCACACAGGTGACATGCTAAATAAACTCCCAGGAAAGTAAATATGTCATTTGCCACAGGCCATGAGAGAAAAATCAATCTCTTATGCAACCTGCTATAGTACCACAGAATAGTGTGATAAGTGCGTGGCAGTAACCCAGAAGTCGGAGAAGGATGCTGGAAAATGAAAGGTCAATACTCTATAGATAACACTGCAGCTGGTAATGCTCACTGTTTTTGTTTGTTGTTTACACATATCAAATGTCACAACACTGTGATTGACGCAGAGGAGCAGTTGCTTATTTTATCTGAATCACAACAGATAGAATCTTCAAAAATACAAAACACTGAAGACATCATTCTCGTTAGCTAGACATTTAAAATGAAAATTATCACGCTGGTGGAATCTTGATACATGACTTGCAGCAAGTAACAAAAAACCATCTGCTAGACAAATAACTGTTTTATTTTACTAACTGTTGTCCCCTCTTCTTTCAGATGTCTCGTCTTCCTCATGTGTCTCCACCCTCTGTTGATTGCTTACCCCACCCTAATGTGTGTCACCTGTGTCTTATTGTCTTCCCTCCCCTTTTGTATTTAATGTCTGCGTCTACCTGCACTTCCTGCCAGAGCAGGTGTAGTCTTGTGTTTGTAGCTGAGCGTTTCCACTCTGTTTCGAGTTTGATTCCTGTGTATTAAGCCTCAAATACACCAACCCCAACCCAAAAAAACTGACTAACAAAACAAAATGACTCAAAGCTCCTCAGCACAGTCTCTGAGCACACGGCCAGGTATGTTGTCAGGACCAGGAGCTTTGAGTGCGTTGATCTGGCTGAGAGATGTCTTCACGCTGGCTTGGGAAAGGAAAAATACCTGGTCAGTGGGAGAGGATGTGATTTTTTGTGCAGGGGTGCTGTTGAGTGCTTCAAAGCGTCCAAAGAAGTCATTCAGCTGGTTCAGCAGAGAGCTGTTGCTGTCACAGGTCTGTGGTGGGGGCTTGTAGTCTGTGATGGTCTGTATCCCCCGCCACAGGCTCCAGGTGTCTCTGCTGTTGCTGAAGTGGTTGGCAACCCTCCTGGAGTACTGCCCCTTCGCCTTCCTGATGCCACGGGACAGGTCAGCTCTGGCTAACCTTAGGCTGGTCTCGTCGCATCTTCTGAAGGCAGCGTTCCTGGCCCTCAGCAGCCTGTAGACCTCCCCTGTCAGCCATGGTTTCTGACTGGCTCGAATGCTGACAGTCCTGGTTTCAGTTACATCATCAATACATTTGGTGATGTATGCAGTGACAGTCTCTGAGTACTCCTGGAGGTCAGTGCAGTTGTTGTGAGTTGCAGCCTGCTTAAACACATTCTAGTCTGTTGTGCTGAAACAGTCCTGTAGAGCGCCTGTGGCTCCCTCCGGCCACACTCTCACTTCTTTTCGGACCGGTTTGGCAACTTTTACCAGGGGTCTGTATGCTGGCATTAGCGTAACAGTGATGTGATCAGAAGCTCCGAGGTAGGGGAGGGCTTTGTAAGGGCCTCTCTGGGTGGTGTAAACATTGTCCAGTGTGTTGTTACCACGAGTTGGAAAGTCTGTGTGTTTGTGAAGTTTTGGAAACACAGTCTGGGGGTCTGCATGGTTGAAATCACCCGCCAGGATGAGAAAAGCATCCGGGTGGGCTGTCTGCTGCTCACTGACCTGCAGGTAGAGCTCATTCAGTGCGTCGCTCCTGTTGTTGTTGCTGGAGCATGGCAGGATGTACGCAGCTACAAGCAGTATAGCTGTAAACTCCTGTGGCAGGTAAAACGGCCGGCACTTTATAATCATAAGCTCCGCAAGTGGCAAGCAGTGTTTGGAGACCACAGCAGCATCCCGACACCAAGAGTCATTGATGTAAACACAGAGCCCGCCGCTGCAGGTCTTACCTCCTTCAACCAAGGCTCTGTCCGCTTTGAAACACACAAACACACAACACTCCCTTACAGTCCTCTGTGTAGCGCGAAGTAGCCGAATATAGTCCATTTTATTGTCCAAAGAGCATACGTTGGCCAGTACGATGCTAGGGATGGCCGGCTTATGTGGGTTAGCCACTAGCCTGGACCGTATCCCTCGACGTATCCCTCTGTGGTGCTCCCACTGCGGGTGAGATGGTATTGCAGGGGCCGGTAGACGTGCCGGCAGGCGGAGTAGTCCACAGTCCGGTAGCTCTTCAGCGAGTGCAGGGTCTAACTCAACAATTACACTTCTGCTGATGTTAAAAAGTAGCTCACGGCTGTATGTGAGCTTCCTGACATACAAACACGGTGATGACTTACTATAAGTCTGCGACACGTGCAACATAGAACACAAAAAAAACAAAGAGAGAGAGAAGCCGCCGCACGTGTCTGCGCCGCCATCTTGGTTAATGATCATCTTGGGGGTGTTTAAGATGTTTCTTTAATCTGCCTGTATGGCATACAGTGTCTGCACAGGCTAAATACATTCCTAGTCTTTTAAAATGGCCAAGGAGCGAGGACAATCCATCATACTCCTCACAGCTTTCAGTGTTAATCAGAGAAAGAAGCCAAGCATGAACACAGGCTTAGTAGGCTGCTTGCCTGTTCAGCTTTTTTGATCACTATAATAGTTCAGTAACTGCTGCACTTCATCAGCGTGCTTTTATAGACCCATCAGACAATGTTTGATACAATTTGCAAGAGTTTTAAAACCTTGATTATAGGATTTCACTACAATGTCTAGAGTGTGGGATTTGCTTCACATAGTGGCACCTACTGCTTTTTTTTTTACTGATTCATGTGCAGCACAGTTGTAGAGGTATTTCCAATGTAAATTTATTTTTATAAAAGCAATACTAGACTGACTTGTCTAAGGTGTTCCCCGACTCCTGCCAATTGATGGCTGGGATAGGCTTTACCTCCATGCATGAACTGATAGAATGATGTGCTCGATTGGATTCAGGTCTGGGGAATGGTCAGGCCAGTCCATAGCATCAATGCCTTCATCATGCAGGTACTGCTGACACACTTCAGCCACAGGAAGCCTAGCATTGTCATGCATCAGAAGGAACCCAGGGCCCACTGCACCAGCATATGGTCTCACAATGGCCTGAAGATCTCATCCTGGTACCTAATGGCAGTCAGGGTACCTCTGGCTAGTACATGGAGGGCTGTGCGGCCCTCCAAAGAAATGCCTTCCCACATTACTGACCCAGCGCCAAACCAGTCATGCTGGAAGATGTTGCCGGCAGCAGATTGTTCTCCACGACTGTCACATCTGCTCAGTGTGAACCTGCTCTCATCCATGAAGGGCGCCAATGGCGAATCTGCCAATCTTGGTGTTCTCTGGCAAATGCCAATCACCCTGCATGGTGTTGGGCTGTAAGCACAAGCCCCACTTGTGGACGTCGGGCCCTCACACCACCCTCATGGAGTCTGTTCCTGATAGTTTGAGCAAACACAGCAAACCTTGCCACAGCTCTCATTGATGTGCCATCCTGGATGAGCTGCACTACCTGAGCCACTTCTGTGGGTTGTAGACACCGCCTCATGCTACCTCTAGGGGTGAGAGCACTGACAAAATGCAAAAGTGAGCAAAACATCAGGCAGAAAGGATGAGAACAGAGAAACAACCTGACAGACACAGAAGCTGAACAACTCCGGATGAAGGTCACAGCCACAATCTCCACTGCCAAAGCACCGCCATTCAAACTCTCCACTGAGGAAAGGAAGGCCCTGATCGCATTACAGAAAGACCAGGACATCACCATCTTAGCAGCAGACAAAGGAAGATGCACAGTAGTCCTCAACACACAGGACTACCACTCCAAAGTGACTGATCTCCTTAGTGACACTGCCACATATGAAACACTGAAGAGGGACCCCACCGGCTACCTACAAAAACTGGAGAAGGACCAGATCATCAACTGCAAGCTCTACTTCCGACTTTATCAGAATCAGAATCAGAAATATTTTATTGATCCCAGGGGGAAATTGCTTGCATTGGTTTTGTTTTCCTTGTTTAATCTGTGTTTAGTTATTGTTATTTTCCTGTAGTTCTGGTGTTTTGTTTCCTTGGGTTTGTGTTTGTGTCTAGTTGTCTAGTCTTGTTTTGTGTTTCTAGTTGTCTAGTCTTGTTTTGTGTTTCTAGTTGTCTAGTCTTGTTTTGTGTTTCTAGTTGTCTAGTCTTGTTTTGTGTTTCCTGTTTTACTTTGGTAGTCCTGTCCTCCCTGTGTATTGTCTTGAGTTTGCTTCCTGTGTTTTCCCTCCTTGTATGATTACCAGCCCTGCCCTCATGTGTGTCACCTGTGCCTCGTTGTCTTCCCTGGTCCCCTTGTATATAGTCTGTGTCTTCCCCTTTGTCCTTGCTAGTTCGTCTCGTCTGTGTGGGCTTTGTGTCCGTCTATGTCTCGTCCATGCCATGCCATGCTATGCTATGCTATGCTTCAGGTAGTTTCTTTGTTTGATGTTATGTTTTTGTTTACCACGCAAGGTGTGATTTTTGGTTAGGTTATTTTGGACTCTCCTTTTGACCACGCTAGTGTGATTCTTAGTTTTGTATTGTTTTGCCCTCCTGGCCTTTAAATAAAAGACCTTTTGGATTTTAACCGCTCTGCGTCCTGCAACTGTGTCCGCTCTCCTCACAAATCCTGACAAAAACAGGTTAGAAATAAAAAATAAGGTAAAATGGTAAGAAATAAAAAATAAGGTAAAATGGTAAGAATAGAATAAAAATAAATTATAAACAATAATAAACAATAATATTCAGGTTATATCCCAGCAAGTCAAAAACTGGTATAATACAACCTATACTGTGTGCAGTAAAATCTTACTACTTACTACTACTACTTCTACAATAAATCCAATATGGATATAATTAACAAGACAATGTGTTAGATCAGATTGCCTGATCTCAGAGGGAGGGAAGATGTTGTACAGTTTGATGGCCACAGGAAGGAATAACCTCCTGTGGCACTCAGTGGTTCTTTTAGGAGGGATCAGTCTGGCACTGAAAGTACTCCTGCCCCTCAGCAGCACATTGTGGAGAGGATGGAAGCTGTTCTCCAGGATCCCCTGCAGCTTAGACAGCATCCTTCTGTCTGACACTGCTGTCAGGGGATCCAGCTCCACCCCCACAACATCACCGGCCCTTCTGATCACTTTATTGAGTCTGTGTCCTCTGCTTTCAGTCTGCTGCCCCAACAGCAAACAAAATGGCACTGGCAACCACAGACTTATAAAAAATCCTCAGCATAGTCCGACAGATGTTAAAGGACCAGAGCCTCCTTAGAAAATAGAGCCTCTGGCCCTTCTTGTAGAGGGCTTCAGTGTTTTTAATCCAGTCAAGTTTATTGTCCAAAACCACTCCCAGGTATTTGTAATCCTCCACAATGTCCACACTCTGCCCACCGATGGAAACTGGAGCCACGCGTGTCTTGGTCCTCCTCATGTCCACAACCAGGCCACATTGAGCAGCAGATGGTTCTGCTCACACAATGTGACAAAGCTGCAGGTTTCAACAGGTTTTCCAACAGGAGAATCAGCGGGGACCGGGACCGCAGTGTCAAATCTGTTAAAGAACATTCATTGGCCCTTTCCACGCTACCATCGCCCCCTCTGCTAGCTGGTCTGAAACCTGTGATGGTCCTCATGCCGCTCCAGACCTCCCTAGTGTTGTTCTGCTGGAGTTTCCACTCCAGCTTCCTCCTGTAGTTCCCTTTAGCCTCTCTGGTTTTCACCTTCAGGTCTCTCTGAATGGCCCTCAGCTCCTCCCTGTTGCCACCTCTGAAAGCTCTTCTTCTCTTCTCATTGAGGATGGCTTTTATGTCCTTTGTTACCCAGGGCTTGTAACATTTAACAGTCCTTGTTGTGACGTTGCAGTCAACACAGAAATTGATGTAGTTTGTGATGCACCCTGTAAGCCATTCAATGTCATCACCATGCAGGTCACAGAGTACCTCCCAGTCTGTTGTTTCAAAGCAGTCCTGCAGTGCCAGACAGCTGTCCTCTGACCATCTCCTCACTGTCCTTTTGGTCACAGGCAGCCTTTATCCTGGGGAAGCCCCTCCACACCTGTATGGACTCCCCAAGATACACAAAGAAGGAGTCCCCCTCAGATCCATCTTTAGCAGTACAAACTCAGTCACATACAATGTGGCTAAGCACTTGGCTGAACTCCTGACACCACTGGAGGGTAACACACTACACCACTACCACAACTCTCAGGACTTTGTGAACAAGGTGGAGAAGATCCAAATGGACCCAGATGACACTATGGTCTCATTTGACGTCACCGCCCTGTTCACCTGCATCCCTACCTCAGAAGCTACAGAGATGGTAAGGAGATGCCTCACACAAGACAGCACACTCAAGGAAAGAACCAACCTCATGCCAGACTACATCTGTGACCTGCTGGACATCTGCCTGACCACCACTTATTTCCAGTACAATGGGAACTTTTGCAGACAGAAGCACGGCCATGCGATGGGATCACCTATATCTCCAATTGTGGCCAACCTCTACATGGAAGAAGTGGAGAGAAGCCTCGATGTGGAAGTGTACAGGAAACCCACACACATGGACCTACTGTTTGATTCACACCACCCACTTGAACAAAAACTGGTCATCAGGACCCTACAGCACAGAGCACAAACTGTACCAACCAGCTCAGAGGGGAAGAAGAAGGAGCAACATCACAAACATGCTCACAGCAAGAACAATTGGCTGTCTAACATAGGTAATTATGGAAACATTTAGTGCTATTGTTTGTAAGTTTTACCCAGACCCACCCACTGAGGTCTGCCACCACATATAAACCACTTTCCCCCACCAAACAGTTAGAACAGGTGAAGCTGCTTGGATGAGCAGCAAAACATCTTCAAGAAAACTCTACAAGTTCAGACGCCTTGCTTTAATCTTCTCTAAGCAGCTGAAAGTGGTGGTTCAATCCCAAACTGGCTGCATGTTGATTTTTCCCTGGGTTAGACACTAGAAAGTGTTTTTTAATCCTGAATTCAGTAATATTCAAGGGGCAAGATGTGGTTTGCAGGCCACCAGTTGACAGTCACTGCCATACAGCTTGCCGTACAGCTTCCAGTGTGTGCCCACACGTTCATAAAAATTACATAATAAAAACTGCTCAGTTGAGGCTCCTGCGAATATTTACTAGTGAACAATATCTACTAAGCACAAAAAAATTGCATTGTTGCTCTAAGGGATGATCATGATGTTTACATTGTCTGCCTGCTTTGAAATTGCTCTGTTGACCTGAGAAATGTTTTTGCCTCTACATATCATATCTTAAAACAAGACCATTTAAATGTCAGAGCCGTAATCTTTTTTGATACCTTTTCGAAAAATGCTTGGCATTTAATTGCTACTTCAAACAAATAATAAAAGCTTATAGTAAAAATAGTGCATGTGTTACAAACTAATATGTCACCAGGACTACCATTATAAACACAGCTTCTGCTGATAAGTCCTTTAGATATGCTGTGATACTGACTCAACGAGCAAGGGACCTAGGTCAGACAGCTCCTGTAGTTCAGTAGTTACCTTAAAAACTGACAGTTAGCTGGAGAAGACCAGCACCTTTGAAATTATGGGTCACTGTTTTGCAAGTCACAAGTAAGTCTCAAATCTTTGTCCTCAAGGCCCAAGTCAAGTCTCAAACCAAGTCCAAGTCAAGACAGACAAGTCCACAGTTAACATTGACAAGTCTGAATCGAGTCCAAAGTCCTAAACTTTGAATTTCGAATAGTAATATATTGACTTAAATGACAGATTATGTATACTTTTTAAATCTGCACTTATGTGTAACACATTTGATAACACAAGGACAAATGAAGTCACAAAACTGTGTTAAGGTCCAACTGAAACTGAAATGTATTTAATTTAAGATATGCATTATTAAATTTCTATAGCACTACAATACACTATATCAAGTTTAGTCTGTTATTTTAGGTCCCTATTCTACAATTTGTAAAAGAGCAGATGTTTGTCAAACATTTATACATGATAAGGTTCAGTCAGTAAATCACTTATAGTCATGCATAAAACACATTTAAAAGGACAGTGAGTTCATATAAGTTTGAATGTGTACTGATCAAATATTTAGACAGAATGCATTTTGATGCTTTGGCTTCTTCATCTGTCTGTGTGTCTACATAATTCAGGCTGTGATGTGGGGCAGCAAGATGTACTCTGTTTTTTTATTGCAGTAACATATGAACTGGACAGGACACACAGCCCATCCATGCAGTACTGTGAAAATAAGCTCAATAAGCTAAAGTTAGCTGAGCATTAGCGTGACAGTTTTAATTACTGTTCTTTGAAATGTCGAACAAACTTGAAGTTGTTGCGTCTCAGGTGTGTAATCTGCATTGTCTGCATGCTGCATTTTGTTTGCTGTTGAACACTTCACACTCATTTTTGCAAAGCAAAATATTGTTTGAGGTTTAATAGCTCCTGGATTCATTTGACTGATTGCTGTGCTGACAGCGTGCACACAGTCCTAGCCTACATAGGCACGTGAAAAGAGCAATGCTGCTCAAAATTGTTATCTTTAAATAACATACTTTCACCTTCAGGTTTTGGGTAAAGTCTCAAGTCCAAGTGAAGTTACAAGTCCCTTTACATTCTATCAAGTTAAGTCTCAAGTCATCAAATAAGCGACTAGAGTCAGACTTGAGTCTAAGTCATGTGACTCGAGTCCACACCTCTGGTTGAGACCAAAAGTGTTTCTGCACAAAGCTGTAAGCATGTTGTGACTGACTGACTTTTGTAGCCAGCCTCCTGGAGGCCATGAGGGGAGGTGTCATTTGTGACACAGACCAAACCACAAAAAATACACACAACTACAAACACTAAAACCCAAGAGCAGAAAATAAAATAAACTAAGTACAAATATACTAAAATAACCAGGTAAACTAAAAGACTTACTAGAACAGAAGCACAGGATCATAACAGCATTATGCTGTACGTTTGTTAAATTCATTAAAAGTTATGGGCCTCTCATGTAAAAGTAAAGCATTCAACCGATCAAAAGCAGCTGAACCACTGTGCTCATTACGTTTTTTCAACTGCAAATTAGTAATTCAATCTTGGCATTGATTTTACTGGATGTTTCCAATTAAATCATCTGTGTGTAATTAGAGTCCACAGGATCTATTTAGATCACAATTTAGATGCAGGACCCTAGCCAGCATTACAATCATAATCACAGCTAGTAATGTGTTCACACATTATATGATAGTGCTCAAATTTTCCATTTACTTTCATAACTCTATAAGATTGACATTATGTGTGTAATTATTTTTTGGCAATAATTACAAATAATGATGTGGAGATTCCACTATAATATTATAAGGTTGCAATGGTCACAAATATTTATATATGGTATAAAGCATTTTGTGAAGTGGTTCATAGTGGAATGTGAATCGGTATTATATAATAAATAACATCTGTAATTATATATACAAAACTTCTAATTGAGCATG
Organism: Parambassis ranga; assembly: GCF_900634625.1. NCBI lineage: Eukaryota > Metazoa > Chordata > Actinopteri > Ambassidae > Parambassis > Parambassis ranga. The sequence goes on from NC_041034.1 coordinate 21,486,404, forward strand.
TGAAAAGGACCTTCATCCTCTGGCCAGTAAAGGTTATTTATTTAATTTCCCAAATGACTATTGTAACAATACTTTCCATACTTGTTGGCCATAGCCTCATTTGTTTATTTCTTATAATACTTAATATGCTTACAGCTTTGTGTTGCAGTGTGGTGCAGCTGATGTAAATCCCTAACAATCTGAAGGGAGGCTTATTGAACAAAGTTTTTTTTTGTTTTTATGATCTCTCTCCTCTCCCTTTTTGTAACTTGCAATATTAGACTAATGTGTGGATGGTAGACATACAGGAAGAGAGGAGAAACAGAAATATACACACATATACTAAAGCTGTATCTTTTTATACAGAGATACTGTACACCCATTCAAACAGTTTTTTTTTGTGACGTATGTCCATGTCAAGTCATACTCTCATAACAATATAAAAGGAAATACATTTTTTAAACATATTTTAATATTATGTAACACATGACACATGACTTAAGGGGTCCTCTCACATCCAGCTCTCTGTCCTTTAAATTAAAATGCATTCACTCATATCATTAAGGCTGATGTGAAAGCTGTTGGTCAAACTGTGGTGCCACAGCCTCTGTAGCCCTCCTGACGCAGGAAGGCTAGGATGTACAATCAGTTTTGTCAAATCATTTTGGCTAATGTTAACCAAAAACATTTTTCCAGTTAATTGCTGAGAACAGCAAGGTGCTCTTGTAGTATGTGTTATCCACACGGAGACGAGCTTTGGTGTATCTGTAAAACTTCGCCACTCTAGAGGAGCTCAGAGAGCCGCTGATCCTCCACATCGAGAGGAGCCAGCTGAGGTGGCTCAGGAATCTGTTTTAGATGTCCTTTGGATGCCTTCCTGGGCTGAAAGAAGTGTCTAGTGAGAGGAAAGTGGCCATCTCTGCTTAGACTGCTGCCCCTACCGGCCCCAGATAAGCGGTTTGAATATGGATGGATGGATATCTGATATCACTACAAAAAATAATGACCTCAACCAGTGATTATAAAGAGAAAAAGTATGTTTGAGGTGTTAAGATTTGTAAGTATCACATTGTTATATTATTGCTGTTTACTGTTAAAAGCTCATAAGCAAACATTAACAATGAATCAATCATAATGGACTCTAGGCACAAACATTGTGCTATTCCTAATATGCATCCTTAGTTAAAATTCAAAACATTGATTAGATTTGGTTGTTAAACCGCTTTCCGCCGAACTGAAATTCTACCCACCATATGGCCGAAATCTGCACCGAAGATGAACTTGAAGAATGCAGTACCACAAGAGGACTCCTTTGAAGGATGGCTTTCTGTTATATTAGGTTGGGGAAATTGGAAAGCACTTGACAGATCCCCTTGATCTCCACTGACTTTCATCAAAGGTTCTGGACCGCATAGGAAGATAGCAGGATTATTTCTGAGTGTTTGTAGGCTTTGGTGCTGAATTAGTTATGGCTTAAGAACACAGAACTGCCATTTAAAACTTACACACTTACACACAAACACACACACACACAAACAAATATACATATACATATATGTAGATGGAATCAGGTCACCACAGTGTTAGACCAAGGGATGCAAACTGCTAGTGAATATATACAACAACTGGATTGTGTAAAAATGAATTAACACTTTTAAAATTCAAATCCAGTTGTGGGTCACTTTTCATTTTAAAGCATAATCATAGACTTGTGCTCATACAAAGACACTTTTCTTAACAATCGCCCAGTGTGAGGTCCATGAATATTTGCCTACAAGCAGAAAATTACACACAGGGCCAATCAAGATAGAAAATAAAAGGGCAAACAGGTTGTACACAGGATGAGGATTTGTAGGGTCTTTTATTTTCATCCTAATCAGGCCACTGATTTGCCCTTCAACTGCAATCATCATTTCAGAACTCATTTTCACTAATGACACATTCAGGAGGAAAGGAAGCTCATTTTTTAGATAAACAACATGTGTTGCTTTATGACTGAATGCCAGCTGCATAAATAGTACACATATTCTTCATCATAGTCATTAATATGCACAATTGTTATATTGTAAGGGAAAAGGTCACTGTTTGGTAGCAAGGGTTATAAAAATAACAATACTCCAGTCATAATTCTAGAACCTTTCTATTGCATGAAGGTGCTATTGTTTCTGTTAAATAGCTTTGAGAGACTGAAGCTGCTTTTATCATGATGTGTGCATAATTGCATTTTGTGTGTTTACTGACATAAATCAGTGTAGAAACACAACAACTATATATCACTATACAAAGAAGCCCTCATAGTTGTTGTTGGAGCGAGTGTGTGTGGGTTAAGGTTTAGAGAGAGGTGGGGCTGTGATGAGTAATTCTAACATGACTTAAACATACATTGGAACAAAATACAGTAATGAAGCAGCAGTTAGCTGGCAACAGCTTTAGATTTTAGCACTTCATTATTTAGAACTCACATACACACACACACACACACACAACAGAATCGCCTTTTTATTCACATCTGAAAAGCACTCATGAAAACTAGACCTTTTCATAGACTACTGAAAGGCTTTCACATGTACTAGAGGGCAAGAGGATTGCAGTTAGAATGGAAGTCATATCGGTTTACTTGCCATTGAGAAAAAAGAGACAGTCTTATGCAGGGGCACTGAACTCACTGTATGTTTAGTTTTATTTCCTCATATTGCTATTAAATTGTAGGTATGAGTTTGTCCAATAAAGTTAATGATTATGCAACTTGGGACTGCTGTTAATTAAATTATACAAAAGTTGTCCTCACATGACTTCACCAGTCTTTACACAGCACATATGAACTCTGGCTCTGATCTATCTGCAGTGAGCAAGCCTTCCATCCCCATCCTTTTTCATCTTCTTCTGCAACATTCCAGATGGTTTCAAAATATAGACAGGAACTGTGGGCTGTGAAACCTATTTGAATCACACTTTGTGGGTGGTACCAAAGTCAAAGAGAGGTCGCACACACTGACTCAGTGGGACAGCCGGTTAAGCCTTTTGCAGTGTGAGTAATTCGACACCTACGTTGTCTGATATCTCTTTCTGAGAGCTGTTTGACTAAAACAACTCATACATATCCATTGTTTACCAAACTCAAAAATCATATGGACACTCACTAAGCTAAAGGCTTTTTTTATTATTAAGATTGTTTAGTTAAGTAAGTGCAGGAGTGACATAATTTAGATAGACATTGGAGGTATATGTTTTAAAATTGTAGATTAAGCATTTGTTTCTTACTTTATTCTTTAAGTTGACACACTTTTTCCTTTTGTTAGACACTCTGCCTTCTTGACCACCTAAATCTCCCAAAGAGAACTTTTCTCTTTGTCTGACTTGGAGCAGGTCGTATAACAATGCCAACCAGGCTGTGAGGGGGTTGGGCATTAGACAGTAAGTGAACATTTGTCCAGGAAATTTTGTATTTACTTCCTGACATTAAAAAAAACAGTTCACAATGCAGAACATAAGTTCAATAAATTATACAATTAATATATTTTTTTATAATTTATTGAACTTTTACTGTGGATATAATCCAGCAGATAAAAGCCACTTTTCTATCAAGTCATCTCTGGTTTTCTCCTCCTGACACCGGGCTGCTTTGTCTCCTTTAATGGTTTTCTGACATCATGGCATCACCTCGTGGCGCAGCACACAGAACCATCTTGCTTGTGCTGGAGCCTACCAATTCCTTGTTAGCAGACAATGCACTGAGTGAGCAATTTAATTAGCCAGCATGTGGGTGGGCACACACTACTAACATTTGCCCTTGTAGATGTATTGATTTTAGTGGTGCAGACCTCTGTATTTTTTCAAGTTGTATATAGTAAAATTATGTAATAATCACTTTGTTGCTGAAAAGATGTATAAAGCAAAGATGTTCACTTTCTCCCGAAGCTTGTTTGGTTTGTTTGTGGAGGGTCGGCAATATAATACAATGTCTTTAAACAAAGGAGAGGATTTATATCAGTAGTCAGCTGTTATCTGCATGGCAAAAAGAAGGTATTTAGAATAAAGTTTAGACTTAAGGTAGGGTAAGAGATTTTGCCTCCCAATCACATGGACACACATTTCCTGAGAGACGTCTGTGACTTCGGCCATCATGCACATCCCTCTCTGGTGCGCGCAGAGCAGGAAGAAAGCAGCCAACCAGCCAACTCTCCGCGCAGGTGCGCCTCGCAGGATTGGCTGATGTTTTTAGCGTTTTATAGCTTTCAGTTTGATATTCTTCGGTTTAAAGCAAAACTGCCCAACTAATCAGTTGTAAAGAGAAGTTACACTAATTTAACAAAAAGTGCACTCAGAATTAAATCTCCCACCCTACCTTTAAATCTGATTTTTTCAGGTCTAACTAATCCTGATTATGATTTATTATAACTATTATTTTTACTATAACTTTTATGCTTAAATGCTGGATCCGTATGGATGAAACACCCATATGATTAAAAGAAAAACTTTCGTGGATACACCTACACTTGTCTCAATGTGGATAAGACCCTGGTCTATGTTTAAAAAAAATCAAAACAGATCAATTCAGCTTGTATAGTGAATGTAGCCTACACATCTATGGCTGCTCAGGGCAGCCAAAATGTTGACTATATGGCAGCTTTTGGATAATCTGCATGTTTATTATACATATTTTGCTCTTCACTATTTCTACAATTTTTGTAGAATGTAATGTTTGTCCAAAAGAGATTAAACACAAAGTTGGCTTTTAGCATGCATGTGCAAATGCACACACATGGTCCATCAATACCACATGCACACATTCTTTCTAGTGTACACACACAAATCCTCTTTGTTCTTGAGTAAGAAAATTGTATGTTGTATGTTAGCCTCTTTAAAAAAAATGCTTCTGATCCTTTGATGTTGCAGAACTCTTTTTGTAATTCATTATATTAATTTGTGATTCAGAACGCGTTGATTCTCCATCAGTTCTGTGACAGACAATGACACATTATAGGAGAGTAGTTGTATTTGCCACATCACTGGATATTTTTTTATATAACTTTGGGTGTTATAGTCACATACATATATTTGTATCTGGAAGTTATGGCATCGCTTAATCTTTCTAGGTCTGCCTGAACTCCGGTTAATCCAAATACAGTTCGGGCATGACTAGAACTGAGGTGGGTGGTGATAAAATAAGCAGGATGCCTTAACCTTCCTGTGGTGTTTGGGTCAACTCTGACCGATTTACAACTTAAAACACTCATAAAAGTAGTGTTTTACATCTGATTGCCTCAAGGCCTCATGATATCCTCCACACTAAGCACCTGAACATAATAATTGAAACCTTTATTAGTCCCACAATGGGGAAATTGCTTAAGGCAGCCAGCAAAGAGTGCCATACACCAGTGAGTACACTGGAGGCTATGCAGGTAAAGTGTCTTGCCAAGGACACACAACAGTGACTAGGGAGGAGTTGGGATCGAACCACCAACCTTTCGGTTACAGGACAACCCTGCTATACCACTGCACCTCTGCTGCCCACAAAAAAGTGATGATAACCTCTTTCATTGAATTTTGAGTCTTTTAATTAACCTTGTTACACCTGTGGTGTTCCCGGTCAAAAGTGACCACCATAGGAAATGATGGGTATCCAGACTATATTCATCCATCAGGCAGAAAACATCCACCATACACACCACCCCACTCACTCACTCACTCACTCACTCACTCACTCATATTTCAGACTAAACAATGTCTTTTGCGGGTACACATCTTGATCCCGTGCTTATGTGCTGATTCTTCCACGTGAACCAACTTCCTGATGAAACAATGTATCATATCTTCACACAGACTAGACAGGTGTCTGTTATTTGAACGCATCTCTTTCCCACGCTTTTGTGCCTATCCCCTACGTGAACCACACCTTCCAGACTAATCAATGTATCATCTTCACATAGACCCCATATATATAGTTTGATGTTTGCCTTGCACTCCTTTTACTCTGAGCACAATGACTGACCAAGTGGTTCTCTGTCGAAGAGGTTCTGGTCCAAATTTTTGGACATGATGAAACAAAACAAGTCTGAGACGCTACAAATGTGATGCCTTTGTTTGCCAGGCCCATTCTGACCTCAGTGTCACATGCCACTTATGTGCATAAATTCACATGCATGCAGACAGACACATATATGCACGTGCATGCACACAAACACAACTACATGTTAAGTCTGGTCTTTATCCATTTATTTTTTTACATTACATCTTTCATAATAAATACATTTCAGTGGCTATTTGTATTTTCACTGCAGTTATTTAATGTCTAATTAATCACTTCTAATCACATGTCTAATATTTATGTTAAACACTACTTTGAGACATTGTTCACAAGAATGTTGTATAAAAATTCTGTGGTAAAAAATGGTTTTGTGGCTAATTTAAGTCAGTCAGTTAAAATAGATTATCAAACAACCCTCCTTTTAAACAGCTTCCTTCAAGCATTGTTACTGCACTTAAACAGCTCTCCTAATATTGCTCCAGTCTAAATAAGCAGAATTGTACGTTCTCTGCTGCCTTTGTAACTAACACTATTATCTGACATTGAGATACCATGATGTTGATATGTCTCTTCTCAACTGATTCCTGAGAGAGACAAGATTACTTGATAGGCTGCATCGTGTAAACAACTGCCTTGCAGTGACTCACAAAAAGCAGAGGAATTTCACATTAACCCTTTACATCCTTCCTGTACATTGGAATATCTGAATCTGGAGCTGTTGTGTTGCATGGTGTGTGCCTGTTGGATTTGATCTTCAACTGGCTTGTGTGCCAGTGTCCATTGGACTTCTGTTGCAATGCACTTTTTGCTTGCCATGTTATTTTTTGGCTTTACAACACATGTCAAAAGGCATCTGTCAGTGCACTCAAATGTTCTATGCTAAGGATCTGTTATATTATAGGAGCTTACTATTGTTGCTGTGCTCTTTTTTTCTCCAGCTGGTCTATAATGTGAGCATTTAGAAAGTAAAAATCAGTGTGCACCTGCTGTTAGACATCCACATAACCTCCACACTTGTTCCAATTACGACTGTAGTGGTGCTGGTGTACGGGTAGTGAAAGGAAGGATCAAATCTATGTCTAGGCTCCTGTGCTTATAGATGATTGGCTGCCTGCCCTCTCTAAACATGCTTTTTTTGGGAGGGCAGCACTTCCAATTCTTCAAAATTGTTCCTATTCAGAATGAAACTTCCCTTTGGACTTAAGTGTGCCAATTGAATGTAATCCAAAGCACAGGCACAAATATAATGCATTCACGTTGATATGTGAATTTTTGCTCTCAGAGAGGCAGGCCGTCAGTAAAATGGAAGCAGGGGTACTGTGTGATTCCTGTTATGTGTGTTGTGATTCTATAATGGTCTGCAATAGATATGCACCATAGCTGTAAGAATGAATGCCTCTCCCAAACAAGGTGTATTGTCAAAGAGTATGTAAGTAAATGTGAGAAAGGCTGCAATAGACACTTGTGTTACCTGGCTTTCTTGTGGATTTCCTTGGTTTCTTCATCCAGTTTGTTTAGGTCTTTGACTCCTCACTTTATTAGGGCCCGAGCACCGAGTGGTGCGAAGGCCCTATTGTAATTGTAAGTGTTATTATTATATTAGGGCCCGAGCATGAAACGTGCAAGAGCTTGAAATGCAAGCGTTTTCAAAAACTCACCAAATTTGGCACAAAATTGTCCCCCGACGGAAATCGCGACTTGACACTGTCACCATTGGCGGGCGTGGCAGCATGGCTCTGCAGCGCGCCCTAAAGTGTGAAAATATTCACCGCAACTGCTACAGCCTTGACACTCTGAAAAAACCCCGCCATGTTCCAGTTTGCTCACCCTGCACTTTTGCGAACTCCTCCTAGGGGAATTGCTTGATATGGCTGAAAATTGGTGCACTCGCCCTTAAGGGGTAAGGGACCAAAAGTTATCAAAAAACGCAGCACCTCGTCATACCGTCTGGCTGTGGCGCCACCACTAATTTGACCCCTTCACCAACTCACAGGAAATGGATTTATTGTGGCTGTATCTCCCACATACATGCTGAGAAAATCCAGCAGCAGTTCTCTGCTAACGACTCTGCCTCTGTGTGGAAGGACTGAGGCAGATCACCAACTACAAGCCCAAAGCCCCCCACTCAGCTGACGACCTGCAATTAGCCAACAGTCCTGAACGAGTTCTACTGCCGCTTTGATGGACTATCAGCCAGCCCTGACACCTCTCCACACACCTCTCCACACCCCATCAACACGGACATCCACATCAAGATACCCCATCAGAGTCCTCCTTGCCCCCCTCCTCCTCCCCCTCAGCTGCCCTCTCAATCCTGGAGGAGGATTGTTAACAGGCTGTTCAGGAGACTGAACCCCCGCCAAGGCTCCTGGACCTGATGGTGTGTCCCCCTCCTCCCTAAGACACTGTGCAGATGAGGCTGACTCCAGTGCTCACAGACATCTTTAACACCTCTCTGGAGTCATGCCATGTGCCAGCCCTGCCTCAAATCCTCCAACATTGTTCCAGTTCCCAAGAAACCAAGGATCACTGGTCTTAATGACTACAGACCTGTGGCACTGACGTCTGTAGTCATGAAGTCCTTTGAGCGCCTGGTACTGTCCCACCTCAAGACCATCACAGCCCCCCTCCTGGACCCCCTGCAGTTCGCCTACAGAGCTAACAGATCTGTGGACGATGCTGTCAACCTGGCTCTTCACTACATCCTGCAGCATCTGGACTCCCCGGGAACCTATGCTAGGATCCTGTTTGTGGACTTCAGCTCTGCTTTCAACACAATCCGCCCAGCTCTCCTCCAAGACAAGCTGTCCCTGCTGCATGTTCCAGACTCCATCTGCCGGTGGATCACTGACTTCCTGACAGACAGGAGACAGCATGTGAGGCTGGGGACGAATGTCTCGGAAACAAGGACCATCAGCAGATGGAGTCTGGAACATGCAGCAGGGACAGCTTGTCTTGGAGGACAGCTGGGCGGATTGTGTTGAAAGCAGAGCTGAAGTCCACAAACAGGATCCTAGCATACCCCCAAGGCTGTGTACTTTCCCCTCTGCTATTCTCCCTGTACACCAACTGCTGCACCTCCAGCCACCAGTCTGTCAAGCTGATTAAGTTTGCTGACGACACCACCCTCATTGGACTCATCTCAGACGGGGATGAGTCTGCCTACAGGATGGAGGTGGACCGTCTGGTGTCCTGGTGTGCTGACAACAACCTGGAGCTGAATGCGCAGAAGACAGTGGAGATGACAGTAGACTTTCGGAAAGTGCCAGCTCCATCACCCCCCCTCACCCTGACAGACACCTCCATCTCCACAGTGGACTCTTTCCGCTTCCTGGGTACCACCATCACCCAGGACCTCAAGTGGGAGCTCACCATCAGCTCCCTCATCAAAAAGGCCCAGCAGAGGATGTACTTCCTGCGGCAGCTGAGGAAACTCAAGGTGCCAGCCAGGATGATGGTTCAGTTCTACACGGCCATCATTGAGTCCATCCTCACCTCCTCCATCACAGTGTGGTACGCTGGGGCCACTGCCAGGGACAGGCACAGACTGCAGCGTGTTGTGCGCTCTGCTGAGAAGGTGATCGGCTGCAGCCTGCCATCTATCGAGGACCTGTACGTCTCCAGGACTCTGAGGCGTGCAGGTCGGATCACAGCTGACCCTTCTCACCCTGGACACGGACTCTTTGAGCCACTCCCCTCAGGCAGGAGGTTACGGTCCATTCGGACCAGAACCTCACGCCACAAACAGCTTCTTCCCCTCTGCTGTTGGACTGTTAAACTGTAATTAATGCACTGCTCTGCACTGTCTTCAGAAGGTCACTTTAGTATAGTCACTGCACAATGACGACTATTTGCACTGTTTACTCCATCTTGCACTACTTGCACACGAGTACCACCTCACCGATCCATGTGGTACCTGTTACATTATTACATTATTACACTGTTCCATTCAATCATATAAGGGTCTATGTTTACCATTTCATCTGCACAGTATTTTATGTTCTGTTCATTGTATGTCTGTTACGCCATGTCTGTCATGTAAATTTAGCCTTACTTTAGTTTATTACTTAATTTTATCTTAGTTTTTATCTTATTGCATGTTAATTGTTATATGTTCTTTGTATGCACCAATCACTAAGGCAAATTCCTAGTAATGTGAACCCCCTTCACTTACATGGCAATAAACATGATTCTGATTCTGATTCTTCATCCTATGTGGATGAAAAAAATCCATCATTCTGAACAGATTGATATGCTAATGATGTGTTTCTTGATTTATTAATCCTACCTGCCTCTTGACTTTATCATGACATTAGCCCCTGTGCACTTTTACATATCACCTTATCTTGTGTGGGCATTGCCACATGGCTCAGCAGCGCCCCCTAGAATGAGATCTGACTCCCCGTTTGACCTACAGACATGAAAATTGGTATGCATATTTATCACCTCTAGACGAGAAAAAAAGTCTCTTGGATGTTTGGATAGATGTTTTTGTGGCTGTAAAATTGGCACACACAGAACACATCAGGACGCACATAAAAGTCTCTTGCACGCGGGGGGTGCAGGGGAGAGAAAGGACGGCGTGATGGGGAGGGGACGGTCGCGTGGAGTGCGAGGGCCCGATCATCGCTGCTTGCAGCTTTAATATTAGTCTGTCTTTTGTTTTTTGGTTTTAATTTTTTTTCGCTGCCGAGTTTATGTTAATAATGCTCACCTTTTGTTTGAACTTTGTTCAGTTTTTTTATTTGGGCATTTGGGTCCCTCCTGAACTCTAACGCTGATGGGGCAGCAAAATGTACTCTGTTTCCATTTGGCAGTAACATATGAACTGGATGGCACACACAGCACATCCATGCATGTGGAAATAAGCTAAAGTTAGCTGAGCATTACTGTTCTTTGAAATGTTATTCACACAAGTTCTTCGATCTGCATTGTCTGCATTTCACTTGGTGTAAACCATTTGTTACTTAGTTTTGCAAATGTTGTTTGAGGATTCATAGGTTCTCCTGGATTCATTTGACTGACTGCTGTGCCGACAGCTTGCTCATTCACGCACACATTCTCACAAAATCGCTCACTCATGCACACAGACTTACTTACAAGTTAGTAAGAAAGCGGGTGAAATGAATTGATTAGTGTTGATGAAGATTCTCAACCAGGTCATAGTTAGGTCACAGTTAGAACTGATGAAGCTGCTTGGATGAGCAGCAAAACATCTTTAAGAAAACTCTACAATTCTAGACGCCTTGCTTCAATCTTCGCCTTGCAGTGCATCTCCGTTAAGGGAATGATATTCCAACATACATAGATGGCTTCCTTGACTTTTTACCATCTGTGATTTCTGTCTAAAATATAAACATTGTTGTCCTCAAGAGATAACATACACTACAGGTTTTGGGTCTTTTCAAGTCATAACTCTGAAGTCAAGAGTTGCAAGTCTTTTTACATTTTTACAAGTTAAGTCTCAAGTCATTAAATAAGCGATGATAATAAATGATGATAATAACGTAGGGAGGGCTTAGCCCTACTAGCCTATTCATACCAGCCGTCACTGGTCTCATTACCCTGGCCTTATCTGTTTAGTCTATGTGCTCTCCTTTTCTGTTTGTTATTCTCTTGACTTTGACATGGTAAATGCTGCCTTGAAGACATACAGTACATTTAGGTCATAATTACTTACATGCAGCATTAGTTTAGCTGGTCTCCATTAGTGTAAACATTATGAGAGTTAACTCAAACATTTGCTCACTTCACTACATCTAATTAGCGTATCATGTTTAACCAAAGGCCAATGCACATTGAGCAGATCTGCATCCTCAGCTAAACTGAGCCCAACCTGCTGGCTGGCAGTAAATTCGTTCTCATCCATCAGTGTTTACTAATTAGCTGGCAGGTCGGGGATTTCCTCAACTGAGGAGTCAACACATCCAGACCTCCAATTTATTCCATAGCATCCATCTGGTGTGTCTCACATCAAGCTAAAACAAAGGTGAAGAAGGTAGATTAATACCTTCACTGATCCTCACAGTATACTGATACACTTACTGCTCTTTTTTTTAGGTACAGTCACATAAAACTTTCCCTTTTGTAAGATCTACAAGCGGGGCTTACTACACACATCATTCAATAGGCTAATTTTAACTTTAATTAATTTTCAAAGTACATTGCTGTCTTTTAAATGCTTTTAAGTATTTTTAGTCAGCTAGTTTTTGATCTCTGGTTTGGCAATGGGGACAAATTCAAAATTAGTCTAAAACTTGACCTGGCTTGGATACACTTCATGGAGTGTCAGTCTGTATTGGGATTTGTGTGTCCAGACATACCTGAAGAAAATCTGATTTGAGTCTCTATAGCCTGGTAGTCTAAACATAAGCGGTGAATAAATTGACCAAGAAAACAAAGTAGGAAATAAAATTGAACAGGGAATCTTTTCAACTCACTTGTTTTAATTATATTCGGACTTAATATTACGCATAATTATGGGCGTTGCCGCTAGTTCGCCGAATCACAGCGCAAGTTTCCTGCTTCCACGATCGCCCGCCCCCCTAAACTCCACTCGTGCGCCCCCTCTTTGTCCATATTTGGGGTTTTGGCGGACGTGACACTGCCAACATGGCGGTCCCGAAGCCTCCCACCGATGGAGACTCTGTCCATAGTTTTTACTGTCAATGGGAATTACCTAGGGTTTTCTAAAGGTTCTATAAGGTTTCTGTATGAAATGAAAAAAGACTAATGAATGGCAGATACTTTTATGCTCATCAGGGTTGCAAGATGTTCAATTAAAATGCTCTAATCTATCAAAGGCTGCACTTTAATCTAAAAGAATTTAAACAGAGCTTCTTTCTGTTGCCGGATTGAAAGTTACACTTAAAACCAGACCATAAACTGCTTAGCCAACCATTGTATTCAACAGATTCATCAATCTGTGCTAGAATCCATGGTTGGAAATCAGTCGTCTAGACCTTACTACTGTATTTATTGGCACGGGTTACTGCTGGTACACCAAAAGCAGTGTTATTCAACAATGTCCTGATACTGACATGTGAAGCCATTTGGAGCAGCTTGGAGTTTCTGCTGTTCCCCACTGACATTTTAATTGCCAACACTGCTATTAGTGGACGACCCGCCTTACCACCTGAGCACAGGCCTATGTGTGGTAGAAGATTGTCACTTCTAAATAGCCCAAAATGAAACCTCACAAAAAATGGGGAAACTTGCTCAGAAGAGCTCAAAGAGACATTGAGTCAATAAAGAAGGTTTAATTTGATCAAAAAGCACTTTCAAGCAGGAGTGGCACTAAATTTATTTTAGTTAATAATTATTTAAAAGCACTTTTCCAGACACTCAGTTTCCCACCATAATTATCGACCGCTCTGTTTTGGTTGTTCTAAA